>NC_091953.1:64093099-64393932 GCF_031021105.1 Erythrolamprus reginae
CTATATTGTTTCTTTTAGATAAAACTGGAAAAGTTGCTGATACAGATTATTTTGACATGTGGGAAGGAGGTAAGATGCTTAACCCATGTTTAGCATCAGTTTATGAGTCCAGTATCTTTGTGAGATGAATTACATCTTAATGTAACATGTATTACATCTGCAACCACTTTTGGTCATGATCATGGATATTTGATTTGGAGTGTTTCCTGACCATATAATCATATAACTAACTTGCCTCACTTATGGTACATCATCATCATCATTTTCTTATAAACTATTTTTTCTATATAGGAAAGAAAGTAGTGGATTACCGTTCGCTCCCCTCCCATGGTCAAGAAATCTACCAATTGCTTCTCTAGTCCCATTACTAAAGCAAAGTAGAACAGATGATTGGGACAAGGAAATTTTCCTGGCATTATTTTCCTAAGTGTACTTTCAGTGTTAATGTCATCTCCATTAAAAGAGCTCTGAGGGGGGAAAGAGAAGGATACTCGCCATTCATTTGTGTATATTTGAATAGAAGTCCATGTTCAAATAAATTCCAGAATGGAGCTTACTAAATAGTGGAAATCGAGTCCACACAAGTTTTTTCCCCATGCTATAAAAATGAGGTGGGGGAGGGGGAGTGATCAGGTAGGATTGTTTCCTACAATACAGGTGTAAAACTGGCTAGAGTTCAGATATTGTAAGTTGGAAATAAATTGATTTCAAAACCCAGTTTGTAAACATGTTGATGATAAATATGCTAGCCGTTGTCCACATGCTAGTTGGGGTGTCTAGAGACCCGATAATTATTTTATGATAATTTAGCACATCTAGCTATTAAAATATTGTGGTCAGTTTTGACAGAGCACATAAACATTATTTTCTACTAGGCAGATATCAGTCTCAAAATGTTGAAAGAGAGAGAAGTGAGGAACAGGAAGAACAGAATACAGTATTGCAATGATTTTAAACAGACTGTTCAAACTATTCTAAATTTTCTGATAGTTGTTTGGATGTTTAACTAAAATTCTATTTTATAAAGTAATTCCTCTTTTACTCCTTTTGCCTTCAGTGGAAAAGAATTGGGTGAAATGTTCCTATTTTTTCATGAAATGGAATCCAATAATGTTATTATTTTAAATTACCCATAGCTTTTCATTGTTTACAACAGGAGTAGAGAACATTCTGGTGGCCAAGGGTGTCCATGAGTGGTGGGAAAGATAAAACAAATCAAGGGATATGATGCCAGGATAAAAACCTCTGCCTTCATTATGTGTGCAAACGTGATAAAAAGAGCAAGGATTCAATTCTGCCCATCATCTTCCATTTTTATTCCCTGAAAGCACCCATGTGCCTGCAGGGAATAAATTTTATCACACATTTATCATTTTGGGTCAACAGAATATTTCAAAGTGAGGTAGAACAGTATTACACATGGCTGAGGGTCTGAGAAACATCAAATTTTATGTGGATTTTAAAACTGTAAGCTGCCTATTTTATGCCTTACAGTACAGTAGAAAGTTGGTGTATTTGTCAGCTCACAATAGGGGGTTCTCAAGGGAAAAGTGACCTGCTGAGGTAGCTCCTATCCAATGTTCTTGCCTAGCCGTTTAACATAATATAAATATTCTTAATGTTACTGTGTTTTAATATTGCTATTTTATTGTTTTATGTATGCTGGCCAGAATCACATTTTCTGAGTTGGGTGACCATATAAAAATGATTTATAAATAAATAATAAATTAGTGTAAGTGTTTTTGGGGAGGAAAGGGAGGAGCAATGACAAAAAAATGGATTGTGATATGATTGTGAGTCATGGAATGAGGTCCAACATAGGGATGCAAATAAAAAAGCTTGGGGCTATATTAAGCTATAATTACATATCTTTTGTCTTTTTTTGTAATTGTTTTTTGTACTGAAAATATATGAAAACAAGGCCTCTCACCCATCCATGGTTTAGAAAGTCTCCAAATTATCTGGAGCAGGACTAGAGGGTATGCAAGAGAAAGATTGCTCTCCCATCTGTGGAAATTGAAATGTAATGTCCTGGATCTCACTTCTCAGAAAGAAATATACAGTAATTGAGGCTTTGATAGGAAAATGTTTCATTTATAATATATTTCTCTAAGGGTTTTTTTTCCCCATCAACAGAACTCTCTGCACAAATGGCTAATTTTATTAGCAAAGCTCCACAGAAATCACTAATCTTTATGGTGACCCATGATGATGGAAGTACAAAGTAAGTAAAAAGATTTAGACTTCTATTCAGTCTTACAAACTTACAAGCAGACAAAAATGATAAATCAATTGATTAATCTATTTATCGGAGAAGGGTGACATAGAAATCAATTTATTTATTTATTTGTTTATTTGTTTGTTTGGATTTCTATGCCGCCCTTCTCCGTAGACTCAGGGCGGCTTACAAAGCAGAAACAATACAAAAAGACACGTGAGAAACCCATTAATTAAAACTAATCTAAATTTTATCTAAAACAAACAATCATTCACATTCATTCCATTTGCACTCATATATGTATGGCCGGAGCAGAGTACCATTGCTCAATGGCCCCAAGCCTGGCAGCAGAGATGAGTTTTTAAAGACTTACGAAAGGCCAGGAGGGTGGGGGCAGTACGAATCTTTGGAGGGGGTTGATTCCAAAGGGCCAGGTCTGCCACAAAGAAGGTTCTACCCATAGGCCCCACCAGGCAACATTGACTAGCTTACGGGACTTAGAGTAGGCCAACTCTGTGGGACCTGACCAGTCGCTGGGATTCATGAGGCAGAGGACGGTCCTGTAAGTAATATGGTCCTAAACCATATAGGGCTTTATAGGTCATGACTAACACCTTAAATTATGTCTGGAGACCAATGCAGCTTGCAGAGTGGTGTTGAGATATGGGTATACTTTGAAATTTCCATGATGGCTCACATGGCTGCATTTTGCACTAACTGCAGTCTCCAAACGTTCTTTAAAGGTAGCCCCATGTAGAGAGTATTGCAGTAATCGAACCTTGAGATGATTAATAATAATAATAATTTATTAGATTTGTATGCCGCCCCTCTCTGTAGATTCGGTGCGGCTCACAACAATAATATAAACAATATACAGTGTATAGGGTATGAGCAACTGTGAGGAGATACTCCCTGTCCAAATAGGGCCGCAACTGGTACACCAGGCAAACCTGTGCAAACGCCCCCCTTGCCACAGCCGAAAAGTGGTGTTCTAAAGACAGTTGTGGATCAAGGAGGCCTCCCAAGTTGCGGACCCTCTCTGAAGGGGTCAGAGGTTCCTCCCCCTGTCCAGGGTAATGGATGGACAGATGGGATTGTCCTTGGGAGGCAGAACTCATTGTCACTCCATCTTGTTGGGGTTGAGTCTGAGCCAGTTAACATCCATCCAAGCCCTAATAGCCTCCAGACACTGACACATCACCTCCGCTGCATCACTGAATTGACAAAGGGTGGAGATGTGCAGCTGAGTGTCGTCAGCGTACTGATGGTAACTCACCCCGTGTCATCAGATGATCTCACCCAACGATTTCAGCGGATATTAAATGGGGGAGAGGATCGACACCTGAGGGACTTCACAAAGGAGGGACCTAGGAGTCGACCTCTGACCTCCTGCAAACACCAACTGCGTCCAACCAGAGAGGTAGGAGAACCACTGTAAAATGGTGCCTCCCACTACCAATCCCTCTAGTCGGCACAGAAAGATACCATGGTGGATGGGAGACCAGCCAGAAGGAACACGGGTCCAATAAACAGGTGGAGGAGCTGACAGCTCCAATGGGCTTGTCCACTTCATCAGGTGTCTCCAGGTTAAACTGTTCCCACTTGACTGAACTAAGATGGGTCCCTTTCACTTCGACTGACTTGTCAGTCAAAACTGCATTCCAGTCGGAGTCCAGTCAGTCTGGATCTGAGTGACTTTATCAGCAAAAAACTTATGAACAGATTTCTAGTACTCCACTACTCCTCTAGACGTCTCTTCTGGCGCTTCATCCCCTTGAGTTCCTCGGTAAACCAAGGAGATCTTCTGGGTCTGCTGCCAGAGAGAGGTCGCAAAGGCGCAATCCGGTCAAGAGACCCGTTGCGGCTGTATTCCAGGTCATTACCAGGGACTCTGCCAAATTGTGTATAGGCAAATCCAGTATTTCCCCAAGCACCCTCTGAAAGCCCATTGGGTATGATCAGTTTTACTCTCCAGTGTTGCTATGGATTTTCCATCATAATTATGGTAGAAGCTTGTTCCCAAAACAATTATGTAACCTTAAACACTGGCTTTTTCTCCAAAGCCATTGCTTCAGATGCTTATCTAAGACTTCCCAATTTTGAATAGTACTGATATTATTATATGGAAAATTTCATAGAGATATTTACTAATACTATACTACATCTCCGTTCAATACAAGGTTATTAACTACAGTATTTTAATTGGATAATGTTATTAATAATGTTATTTCATAAGATAAGTTTTAAATTAATTATTCTATTAGAAATGTTTTATATATTGTATCTTTTTATCAAAATGTTGTAAGCCACCCCAAGTCCACGGAGAGGGGTGGCATATAAGTCAAATAAATGAATGAATGAATGAATGAATGAATAAATAAATAAACAAAGTAAGTGTTAATAGTCCAAGTTATTTCTTGTATATTTTTGTTGTATTTTTTTATAATTTTTCTCATTTGCACAAGTTTCAAGGAAGCAGTTAAAAAAGTGAAGATTCTTGTAGATCGGATGCTAGATTATAGTTTCTGATATTTTATCAGAATTTTCAAGCTGGGTTTCTTCCAGACTTGTTGATACTATGATACTAACAATCTTCAACTAATAATGACCACATTTGGAGGGAGTCAGTTTTGAGAAAACTATTCTTCTACAAGTCTCTCTGGCCCTAGATAATCAGAAGGTGGGTCTGCCTTATATATAAGCAGGAATATATAATAGGTCATAATAGCTGCTTATTTTCCTTTTGAATCACAAAAGGACCACATTCAAGTTATTCTCTTATTTCTTCCAGGTTAAAAGAGGACAGTAAAAAAGCAATAGCAGATTTAGGAAGTAAAGAAATATGGAATTTGAAGTTTAGGTCAGGTTGGGTATTTTTATCTGCAAAAGGTTTTAAACTACCAGAAAATATACAAAAGGAAAAGGTAAGAATTATTTAAAGTAATTACCTCCAGAGTACAATCCTGTGATTTTTGTATGTGATAGATGAATCAGTAATGTGAAAAGTTGATTTTTAATTATTCTGTGTCTGTTTCCTTAACTGCCATTGAGTTTTACTTAAATCAGACTCTAAAACTCCCAGCAACTCTGAGGGCCAGATTATCCCATCTAATACTTAGGCCCTGTTTACAAATATTCTCATTTTTCCTCTATGGGTGGGATTAACTATGATATTTCTTAGAAAATTTGGGGTTCTTGTTTTGTTTTGAACAAATCAGTAATTGAAAAATCTTTGTGGAAAACCCTATCCTGTGCTGAGATTCTGTCTCCCCAAAAATGGTTAATGTGAGAATTTGATTTAATATGTTTGTCAAAAAATATATTTTGTAGTGTGTTTTAAAGCCATTTTGCATCCTTTGTTTAGCAAATAATAGAAATATTTCCTCTCGATGTATTACAAAACCATACACTGAATTACAATTTGTATGTATCTTTTTGAACAGATAATTCATTCTGACAATAGTAAGAATCGATACAGTGGATGGCCAACTGAAATCCAGATTGAAGGCTGTATTCCAAGAAATCTGACAAGCTGATTTCTAATATTTGCAAAATAGCACACTGCATATTTATTTATATGGCACCATTTGCCCCAAAAAACCTGGCTGTCTAAAGCTGTGGACAAAAAAATATTCTGGATACACATACCTTGACCAAAGAGTTATATACATAGAAATGTTATAAAAACAATAATTTCAGGAAAGGCGCCAATTTGGAATATACTATCGGTGTGTTAAATATGAGATAAGCTACGATAAGAAACACTCAGGGAAAGGCAAAGAGGGAGAAAGAGGAAGTAGAAAAGTGAAAAGAGAAGGAGTGGAAAGAGGTAGAAGGGGGAGAGAAGGAGATAGAAGGAGGAGATGGAGATAGAGGGAGGGGAGTGAAACAAAGAAATACAGACTGATGAATAGGATTCAAAAATAGGAGTAAAATAAGATATTGATTGTTGACTGGTTGAATTCAAATGCATAAATATGTATGTTATTGATATATTTTAAGGTATGTGTGTATTGATACATAAATGGAATTGTAGAGAAAAATAAAAATATTTTTGCAAAAATAAAAAATATATATTCTGGATAAAATCAATTTTGAAATCTTGGATTCAATTGCAGAACTGATTTTTATCATGAATAGAAAATAATTAGAGACCTGTCCCCTTCCCCAACACCTGCGCCATCTTCTTTCAGGACGTTAGGTTGCAATACCTATAATTTCCAGCCACCACAAAAGAGTTAGAATTTTGAAAATTATTATATTAGTTTTCTGACACAAACCAGACGTGGAAAAGGTAAAAAAAAAAAGTACTGTATTTTCCTATTGATGTTTTATGTTGTTCCTTAGAAAATAAATGTATTGAAAATAAAGAAGTGCCCCACCAATGTGCATTGGTAAAATTGCGCTCTCTGTGTGTGTGCATGCCAGAAAGCTCACTAGAGCTAAAAGGGGCCCACCCGTGCATCCAGTTTAAGTGCCTTTGGTTTGGGAGATGGCAGAAAAGTATGCCCATGTAATTTGCCCTGTCCCAAATACCAGATGTCTTCTTTACCATGAAGCAAGACAAGAGGGTGGTACTTTCTTGACAGCTTTCTTGTGGCGCAAATAAAAATTATTGGTGGATTTCCAACTGCTGCTCCAACATAAGCAGATTAGGGGAGGGGCACTTTTAACAGATCAGTAGACTTCAGGGTTTAGCATCCCTCAGAACCTGATCTTCAGGGTAAGTGTAGGGTTTTTGCCTTTGCTGATTTGCCCCCAAATCATTACTAGTTTCATTGATGAGATGATGAAGCATCCCATCCCATCCAACAAAGTACCTTTCTCTTTCTTGCAGGAAAAGGAGAAGAAGGGCTGTATCTTTTGCTCACTCTTGACTTGCTCTTTCTCACTGTTTGGATTCCTTTGTTTCTCTCATATTCTGTCTCTCTGGTGCTTTGTCAGATGCAACACAGGCATCTGGGAGGAGGAGCCCAAAGGAAGGCAAATAATGAAAGCATTGTGCCGTTGCAATGCAAGTTTATTCATTTATTTATTTTGTGATATTTATATGCCGCCCAGCTCCAACAGGACTCTGGGTGGCTCACAACAATCGCAACAGCTAAAAAGCAATATAAAATTTAACAACAATAAAAACAGAAAATAGCATACAATGCATAAATAACCCTTAAAAAGCCATACATACACTCAGTTATTCTGAGTCCCAGGCCTTCCAGAAAGCCAGGTCTTAACAGCTTTCTGGAAGACCAGTAGGGTGGGGATAGTATGGATCTCTGGAGGCATTTGATTCCAATGGGTTGGAGCCACCACAGAGAAGGCCCTTCCCCACGGCCAGTCAGTCAACACTGTTTGGCAGATGGGAGCCGGAGAACCTACCTGGTCTACGTAGGGTCGCAACTGGTGGACAAGACAAACTTGCGCAAAAGCCCCCCTAGCCACAGCTGAGAGATGTTGCTCTAGCCTCAGCTGGGAGGACAACCAATTTCTGCCCTTTTGATGTGCACTGAGATTGCATGTGTGTATCCAATACGTAGTGTTTATATTGCAATAGTGCAACACTGCTTTTGTCCTTTGATGGAAAAACTCTGGATGCCCTTGGTCTCATTTACATTTTATCACTTTTTCTATTGTTTTGCCTCACTCTCTCTTTTACTCATTTGCTTCTTCTCTTTCTCACTATATCTGTTTCTCTAGCCAGGGGTCTGCAACCTTAAACACTCAAAGAGCCATTTTGACCCATTTCCCACAGAAAAGAAAACACCGGAGCTAACCCACAAAACTTAGGTGGGTATGGCCAATTCTAAAGAACTTCCAGTCACATGGCACCCCCCCCCCCCAGCCACACCTACCCAGATTTTGGGGCTCCTGGTGCTTTCTGTGGGAAATGGGTTTTTCTCTCTCTCTCCATCCCTCTCCCTCTCCATCTTTTCCCTCTCATTCTCTCATTCTCTCCCTCAACTCTCTCATTTCTCTCTCTTGCCCCCTTCTGTCTCAATTTTTCTTTCTCCCCTCTCATTTTCTTCTTCCATTTTCTCATTTCTCTCTTTTTCTTCTCTTTTCACGCTCTTATCTGTTTCTTTCTTGCCCTCATTTTTCTCTTTTTTTCTCCCTCTTCCTTTCTTTCTGTTTCTCTTCCCTCTCTCCTTTCAGCTCTCTTTTTTATCCCCTTCTCTGTTTCTCTTTTTCCTCATTCCCATTTTATCATTTCTCTTTCCCTCTCATTTGTATTTTTCCTCTCCCTCCCCTCATTCCTCTCTCCTTTTCCCCTCTTCCCCTCATTCTCTCTCTTTTTCCTCTCATTCTATCTCTCGCATTTGTTTCTCTCTTTCCTCTCATTCTCTCCATCAATTTCTCATTTTTCTCTCTTTTTCCCTTTTTCTCATTCTCATCTCTCTTTTTTGTGCACGCACGCACAAGCTGCACGGTCAGGTGTTTAGTTAGCCATGCTGCACAGGAGAACCAGATCTCTTCCCTCCATCCATCTCTCCTCTCTGTTACTCTCCTCCCTGAGCTGACCACGAAGGATGCGTAATCACAAAACTGGTCGCTTTATGTGCAAACACATGGGGCACTTCAGCCACACCTGCTGTGTCTAAAAACAGCTGATAACTGGCCTGCTGATAAATAGTGACAGATAGACACACACACCCCCCCCTTTTTTTTAGAGCTTGACTTCCCTGCTGTTCCCTAGCCTTAATGCAGTAAAAATGATAGCACTGGCCACTTTGGAAAATAGCAGACTTGTATTATTCTGAATTCATATACTGTAAATAGCATTTTTTTAAATGAACAATTTAACAACTTTTGCCAAGGGAATCCCCACTTAAACTTTTGAAAATTTGAGAGGCAATTGCCACGACCAGAAAGTATGGATTTATATACTGCAGTGGCAATCAACTAGGACAGTGGTTCTCAACCTGGGACATGGGATCTCTTTGGGGTGGTCAAATGACTGTTTCACAGGCGTCAACTAAGACCATGGGGAAAGACAAATTTCCCATGGTGTTAGGAACTAAAGCTGGTGCCTTAGGACATATTTTTACAATCCAACCAATCAGGCGTTTAGAGTGGGGGTGTCCCTGTGACCTTCCTGCCAATCGGCTTAAAGCTCTGTTGGGAGAATTGGTGCTAGGCTTATGGTTGAGGGTCACCACAACATGAGGAGCGGTTAAGAAGTCGAGGCATTAGAAAGGTTGAGAACCACTGCTAGGAGGAGCTGGACCAACGCCAGCTCTGACTCAACATAATTTCTGCCAAAGCATCTTAAGTCAAAGAAGCAAGGATTGGGTAGGGAGAAGAGGGGAAACATCACATCAAATGAATATGCAGTGAGGGGACCTCAGTGATGAAGTAAGAAGGAGGCACGGCTGAATCATTAGGTATAATAAGCAATAAATAACCTTAAGTAATGATTACCGAAACATCTTTAAGCTGCATTTTAGAGACTTGTGGATGTGTCCCCAATTTAGCAATCAATAAACAACTATGAAGCTAGTTCGAAAATCACCTTTAAAAAATAATTACTTTGTTTTAGTGCCCTATTCTCACACCTAGTTATAAGAACCTTTCATGACCTCACAGTATATAGTAAATAGTTTGAGTGTTGAGGAAATTATTTGTTTAGCAGTGTGATAGCCTTAGAGAAAAACCTGTTCTTATGTCTAGTTGTCTAAATTGTGATAGGCTGATGTGAATACACTAAGACTATATATATCGATGACAGAAATGTAAAATATAAATATGTTCAGGTGTTTCACCTTTGTTTTTGTAGTTCCCTTTATTATTTTAAAGATTGAATAAAAACTTATTAAAACTGAAAATACCAAACACGTGGAAAGCAAAGAATGGGATCATTTATTGCTAATCCTTTTGAAAGCGATTACCATTGGAGCTGAGATGGCGGTGGGGGAGTAGTTTTGCGATTCCTTTTTTGTTCCTTCTACACAATGTCGGAAAACAGGAGCAGTCCGAAATGAAACGCGCCCTCGAAGGGAGGGGGGAGAGCGCTGTTTCTCGGGAAACAGAAAAAAGAAACCTTCTCGACATTTGGCGATGACTTTCGTTTCCAGAGTGAGTTTCGATTTCCCTTCGCCGAGAAACTTAAAGGGATAGAATCCGTCCTGTATCGCCGCCCATCCCGTAATCTTCGCCTGAGCAGCGGTGGGTAAGCATCGCCTCCTCCGACGCTCCCAGCTCCGAGGCTGACTGGTAAGAGAGCGTACAGTAGGAAAGGGATTTCGAAATTGCACGACTTCTGGTGTTGACAGCCTCGTTCCCGGCGGGATACAGTTCGTTTCAGCGGAGGGAATTAAAGCAGAGGTGGGCTGCTAAGGTGGGACGGATGCTCGCCCCGGTGGCTCTGAGGGCTAGCGGAGTCCAGCGCAAATCTGCCACTGCAGATGCGCGTTATTTCTCTCCCTGCCCAGGTGCAGTAGCAGAATTGCGCCGGACTCCGCTAGCCCTCAGAGCCACGGGGGCGACCACCCGTCACTGTCCCACCTTTGAATTAAAGACTTAATGCCGGAGGACCCCTAATTATCTACGTCAGGGATAGGCAAAGTTTATTAATTAGAATTGTATGCCACCCTTCTCCGAGGATTCGACCGGCTTTTCTATGACGTGTGGGCTTCAATTCCCAGAATTCCTGAACTAGCATGATTGGCTCAGGAATTCTGGGAGTTGAAGTCCACAAGTCATAGCAGAGCCAATTTTGCCTACCCCTGATCTAGGTAGTTTGGGGGTGGGTGGGCAGGGAGGGGTTCCGACGTAATACGCCTCGGAGTGTGTGAATATTAAGTGAGGGAGGGTCCCGAAGTTTGCTGGATTTTCCCCACTGGGGTGTTCAGAGAATCTTTTGCGCGTCAGGAACGAGACTGAAGTAATGCCACCACTTTGCACGTTGTAAAAAGGGCTCCTGGGCGAGCTGCGGGTCTTGTCAAACCAGGGCTTGCTTCATATGTCACATTAACTTATATTTTTTAAATTGAATTTTTATAGTAATGTGCTCAGTGCTCAAAGTTCCCACCCCCAAACAACATTCATACCCCTCCACCAAGATGGGGGCGTATTTTCTATATACCATTTTAACTTAAGAGCAATACAGTGGCACCTCTGCTTAAGAACTTAATTCGTTCTGTGACCAGGTTGTTAAGTAGAAAAGTTTGTAAGTAGAAGCAATTTTTCCCATAGGAATTAATGTAAGAGCAAATAATGTGTGCAAGCCCATTAGGAAAGTAATAAAAGCTCGGAATTTGGGTGGGAAGAGGAGGACAGTCTCTGCTGAAGGAAGAAGGTGAGGTGAGAGAAATTTTTAAAAATCCAAAATTTTAAGGCTAAAAAAAAGGGGGGACTCTGAGGCAGCGAGGAGCAGGTGCTAGGCTGCTTCCCATACACTGGGCCAGAGAGAGAAACCCAGGCGGGTGAGAGGGGGGAACCTCCCACTCCTTTGACTGAAAGGCAGCTGCTGCTGCTACCAGCCCTCCCCTTTTCTTCACTGTGGTGACTCATCGGTTTGGCTGAAGCCAAGTTGATCCAGCCTGGGCAAAGTGCCCCCTTTTCCCTTTACCCACCTAGATGCTCTGGGAGGCAACCTTGTGCCAGGTGTATGGGAGGCAGTGCAAGGGAGTCACCACAGTGAAGTGGTTTAATTCTCTCTCCAATTGCCCAGAGAAAGGAAAAATCTCCATTTGCTCTGGACTGTCCAGAGCAAAAGGTGCATTTCTTTTCTCTGGCTGTTGGCAGAGATTTATTCCCTCTCCAAGTGCCCAGGGAAAGGAAAATGCTTCGTTAGCTCTGGACTGCCAAAGCCTTTTAAGTGCCACCGAAAGGCTCCTCTGGCAGCCCACAAAAGCCCGAGATGGCCGGGATTAAAGGAGGAATGGCAGGAAACTACCCAGGCCTTCGTTCCGGTCTCAAATTTCCTGGGAAATTTTTCCAGGCTCAGGTTCTTAAGTAGAAAATGGTTCTTAAGAAGAGGCAAAAAAATCTTGAACACCCGGTTCTTATCTAGAAAAGTTCTTAAGTAGAGGCGTTCTTGGATAGAGGTACCACTGTATATCTATTTACATATTATAAAGTAATTCTAATTTATTCTTTATATCTTGGTCTCAAATTCTACAAACCATTACCTTGTCCCTTTGTCATATCAGTTCCTGCAGTTTGGTTTCATTGGCCAAATTCAACCTCTTATCCATAATCTCAAATTGAATATGATCCACCATGTACTGATGCCAATTTTGTATTGTCCATTTTGTTGCATCCTTCCAGCCTAGGAAGCTGCTTTTATTTCTCTAAATTCTCCCATCTCATTCCTTTTTACTAATACCCCCATTTCCTTTGTAGTTGACCACAATAAGCCACAATAACTTGATATCACAGAACAAGATCTAAGGTAGAGTTGTAGATCAAAAGCCACAGCGATGGAGCTTACTTGGCATGAAATGTGCAAAAGTTTTTGCCTAAGAGTTTCCGCTTGATCTTGAAAGTGGCAAATTAACTTTTGGAGTGGTGGGAGCTGGAGGAAGTAAATGAATTAGCAAGGGAAGGAAGGAATTAGCAGGAAGGCAAAAATTCAAGCCCTTTGAACATTTATTTATTTTATTTATTGGATTTGTATGCCGTTGTATAATCTCATATAAATTCTATGTCTGAGGATGCTTGCTGCCATTAAATTAATTGCCTGGTGTTTAATTGTAAGAAGGGGAAGCTGTCACTAGCACTTCTAAAGACAATCTTTAAAAACCTTGTGTTGTGGCTTGTAGCTGCTATTTCAACAACTATGCTTTTACTGAAGAGAATCCAGTTTTCAACAGGTTACCAACAGGCCTCTTTAAAAAAAAAAAAAAAAAGTTTGAGGCAGTGCACTGTTTATGCCAAAATTATTGACAGGTATTTATTTAATGCTTTGTGTATGCAAATTACTCCACTAGCATACTTTCTAAATTATAATTAACTACTGATAAAAGCAGTTAAAAGTGGACATCAAAACCACAGAATCCTAAGAATCAAACGAGGATGTCACTGATATCATTGCCAAGCATGACGGCATATTTTATGAACTAACGATGTTTTTATTCCAGATCATTTTATACTGCATAGACGCTACAAAGTTTGCCTGAAGAAATCCAGAAAAATGGAGTGTTCTCCAAATAAAAGGTTCAAAAAGGTACTGCTATGCCATATGCCTGGATCAAAAGGCGCTTCCTCTTGGTTCCCAACAGTTCTATACAACCCATAGTAAACCAGTGGCAACATCACAGAGTTGGTTTTGTCAGGGCTGGTCCGAGGATGCTGCCATCTTTTTGGGGGGAGGGGGGATGATGGGGGGGGGGGGTTTCCTGGATTTTGCTTCTGTGCATGTGCTGCCATCTTGCTTTTGACTTTAAAAAAAAAATGTTTTTGGCACTGCTCATGTGTGCACAAGGCCTGCACAGCGCACAATGCATGCACAGCCACGTGGCACGGGAGGAAGCGAACCAGTGGTAAGGTAATCTAGAACTCACCCCTGGTCCAGATTGTATTTTATATTGTCAATTAGGCATGGGTGATTTTTGGAGCAGTTGCTCTCACTCAGACCAAATTACAATCACAGGTTTCTTGTCATGGGGAAAATTGGAGATGATAGCAGTAGGTCTACATGCTAGCTTAATATATCTAGCTTAATATATACTACCTACATACATACATACAGTGGTCCCTCGATTTTCGCAGGTTCGAACTTCGTGAAATGGCTATACCACGGTTTTTCAAAAATATTAATTAAAAAATACTTTGCTGTTTTTTTTCCCTATACCACGGTTTTTCCCGCCCGATGACATCATACGTCATTGCCAAACTTTCGTCCGCCTTTAATAAATATTTTTTTAATAAACTTTAATAAATAAACAGGGTGAGTAATAATCTAAATGGTTGCTAAGGGAATGGGAAATGGTAATTTAGGGGTTTAAAGTGTTAAGGGAAGGCTTGTGATACTATTCATAGCCAAAAATAGTGTATTTACTTCCGCATCTCTACTTCGCGGAAATTCGACTTTCGCGGGCGGTCTCGGAACGCATCCCTCGCGAAAATCGAGGGAACACTGTACATACATATTCAAATTTGTAAAAAACTGATAAAGAAATAGAGGGAGGCCAGGATAGATTTATTTCGAGCTTTTTAGCTCTCCTCAGCTAGCCATACCGTCATCGGATTCAAACCTGGGTTAAAGGTTCTAATCACTAGGCCATAGGTTCTACTCATTTTTATCAGTTGAGCCAAGGAAAATTTGTATATATATATGTATGTATGTATATGTATATATATATGTTCACGCAGAAAAAATATTTGGATAGATAGATAGATAGATAGATAGATAGATATAGATAGATACAGTGGAACCTCGACATACGAGCAGCTCTACTTACGAGCTACTCGAGATAAGAGCTGGGAGGGGAGAGACATTTCTGTTCGTCTCCCGAGCTCAAATCCGGGATACGAGCTGAGAAGAGCCGGGCTGGTTTGCTTTCCTTCCTTCCGGCGCTGATGCAGAGCAAAGCGTCAGGCCCCCCTGGCGCTTTCGGTGGCTTCCGAAGCAACGCTGGGCTCTTTTGCTGCCAAAAGCGTCAGGGGGGTGTGACACTTTGCTCTGCATCAGCGCGGGAAGGAAGGAAAGCAAACCAGCCTGGCTCTTCTCAGCTCGTATCCCGGCACTTGGTGAGTGGAGAGGCGGTCCCCTCCCCTGCCGCCCCACTCTGCGGGTCCTTGGCTTCTGCTGGGGGTGGGGGGATCTGAACGCTTTCCTGAAAGGGACGGAGAAAGCCCTCTCTCGCAGCGAAAGCGCTCCCAGCCAGGGGGCTGTGAGAGAGGGCTTTCTCCGTCCCTTTCATGAAAGCGCGCCGCGCCCCTCTCACAGCTCGGAACTGACAGGGCGCTGCTCTCTCTCTCTCCTGTGAGGCGGGGGGAAAAAAAGCAAAAAACCCCTTCTTGGGGGCTGCGAGAGGGGCGCGGCACGCTTTCCTGAAAGGGACGGAGAAAGCCCTCTCTCGCAGCCCCCTGGCTGGGAGCGCTTTCGCTGCGAGAGAGGGCTTTCTCCGTCCCTTTCAGGAAATTCCCCGCTTCAAGAGTCAGCGGAGAAGCGGCGCAGCTGTTTTAAAAGATCGGAGCCGGCCTGGGGGGGCTTTCCAGCAACCCCCGAGCCCCCAACCCGGGCTCGGGGGTTGCTGGAAAGCCCCCCCAGGCCGGCTCCGATCTTTTAAAACAGCCGCGCCGCTTCTCCACTGACTCCTGGTGAACTTCCCCGCTTTAGGAGTCAGTGGAGAAGCCGCGCGCCTGTTTTAAAAGATCGGAGCCGGCCTGGGGGGGCTTTCCAGCAACCCCCGAGCCTGGGTTGGGGGCTCGGGGGTTGCTGGAAAGCCCCCCCAGGCCGGCTCCGATCTTTTAAAACAGGCGTGCGGCTTCTCCGCTGACTCCTGGCGAACTTCCCCGCTTTAGGAGTCAGCGGAGAAGCGGCGCGCCTGTTTTAAAAGATCGGAGCCGGCCTGGGGGGGCTTTCCAGCAACCCCTGAGCCCGGGTTGGGGGCTCGGGGGTTGCTGGAAAGCCCCCCCAGGCTCCGATCTTTTAAAACAGGCGCGCGGCTTCTCCGCTGACTCCTGGCGAACTTCCCTGCTTTAGGAGTCAGCGGAGAAGCCGCGCTCCTTTTTTAAAAGATCGGAGCCGGCCTGGGGGGGCTTTCCAGCAACCCCCGAGCCCGGGTTGGGGGCTCGGGGGTTGCTGGAAAGCCCCCCCAGGCCGGCTCCGATCTTTTAAAACAGGCGTGCGGCTTCTCCGCTGACTCCTGGCGAACTTCCCCGCTTTAGGAGTCAGTGGAGAAGCCGCGCGCCTGTTTTAAAAGATCGGAGCCGGCCTGGGGGGGCTTTCCAGCAACCCCCGAGCCCGGGTTGGGGGCTCGAGGGTTGCTAGAAAGCCCCCCCAGGCCGGCACCGATCTTTTAAAACAGGCGCGCGGCTTCTCCGCTGACTCCTGGCGAACTTCCCCGCTTTAGGAGTTAGCAGAGAAGCCGCGCGCCTGTTTTAAAAGATCGGAGCCGGCCTGGGGGGGCTTTCCAGCAACCCCCGAGCCCGGGTTGTGGGCTCGGGGGTTGCTGGAAAGCCCCCCCAGGCTGGCTCCGATCTTTTAAAACAGGCGCGAGGCTTCTCCGCGGACTCCTGGCGAACTTCCCCGCTTTAGGAGTCAGCGGAGAAGCGGCGTGCCTGTTTTAAAAGATCGGAGCCGGCCTGGGGGGGCTTTCCAGCAACCCCCGAGCCCGGGTTGTGGGCTCGGGGGTTGCTGGAAAGCCCCCCCAGGCCGACTCCGATCTTTTAAAACAGGCGCGCCGCTTCTCCGCTGACTCCTGGCGAACTTCCCCGCTTTAGGAGTCAGCGGAGAAGCCGCGCGCCTGTTTTAAAAGATCGGAGCCAGCCTGGGGGGGCTTTCCAGCAACCCCCGAGCCCGGGTTGGGGGCTCGGGGGTTGCTGGAAAGCCCCCCCAGGCCGGCTCCGATCTTTTAAAACAGGCGTGCGGCTTCTCCGCTGACTCCTGGCAAACTTCCCCACTTTAGGAGTCAGCGGAGAAGCCGCACGCCTGTTTTAAAAGATCGGAGCCGGCCTGGGGGGGCTTTCCAGCAACCCCCGAGCCTGGGTTGGGGGCTCGGGGGTTGCTGGAAAGCCCCCCCAGGCCGGCTCCGATCTTTTAAAACAGGCGTGCGACTTCTCCGCTGACTCCTGGCGAACTTCCCCGCTTTAGGAGTCAGCGGAGAAGCGGCGCGCCTGTTTTAAAAGATCGGAGCCGGCCTGGGGGGACTTTCCAGCAACCCCCGAGCCCGGGTTGGGGGCTCGGGGGTTGCTGGAAAGCCCCCCCAAGCTCCGATCTTTTAAAACAGGCGCGCGGCTTCTCCGCTGACTCCTGGCGAACTTCCCCGCTTTAGGAGTCAACGGAGAAGCCGCGCTCCTTTTTTAAAAGATCGGAGCCGGCCTGGGGGGGCTTTCCAGCAACCCCCGAGCCCGGGTTGGGGGCTCGACGGTTGCTGGAAAGCCCCCCCAGGCCGGCTCCGATCTTTTAAAACAGGCGCGCGGCTTCTCCGCTGACTCCTGGCGAACTTCCCCGCTTTAGGAGTCAGCGGAGAAGCCGCGCGCCTGTTTTAAAAGATCAGAGCCGGCCTGGGGGGGCTTTCCAGCAACCCCCGAGCCCCCAACCCAGGCTCGAGGGTTGCTGGAAAGCCCCCCCAGGCCGGCTCCGATCTTTTAAAACAGGCGTGCGGCTTCTCCGCTGACTCCTGGCGAACGTCCCCGCTTTAGGAGTCAGCGGAGAAGCGGCGCGCCTGTTTTAAAAGATCGGAGCCGGCCTGGGGGGGCTTTCCAGCAACCCCCGAGCCCGGGTTGGGGGCTCAGGGGTTGCTGGAAAGCCCCCCCAGGCCGGCTCCGATCTTTTAAAACAGGCGCGCCGCTTCTCCGCTGACTCCTGGCGAACTTCCCCGGGCTTGCACGCATTAATCGCTTTTCCATTGTTTCCTCTGGGAAACAATGTTTCGACATACGAGCTTTTCGACGTACGAGCCTCCTTCCGGAACCAATTGATTTCGTAAGTCGGGGTTCTACTGTATGTTTTTTTCTTCTTCTTTCCTGCTGATTTATTTGTCCTTTTATCCATAATCTAGCAAGGAAAACCATCTAAAGGTCAATAGAGCATCCACTTCATCCCCCTCCCCAACTGGGCTGTTTTCTCTCTGTTTTCTGAGCAGAGAAGAAGGGAAGAAGAAGAAAAAAACATGGCAATCTAAGAATTTTATTATTTTCCAAGCTGATCCCTGAAGTAAGAAACAAATGCAGCACAGACAAGCATTGCTTCTCTGAAATAAAACTCTCACAGTATCTATAATAGTTGAAGGCCTTATTTAAACATCTCTTTATTACGGTTCAACATGCCAAGGCAGGCAGGTACAGGCTTAAGAAATAACACAGAATACAGCCTTTTATACAGCAGGCAGTCTGAGGCAGAAACCAATCCCAAACAAGTAACTTTCCCGCTTAACAATGTATCCGGGTATATGCGTCCAATCAGCACCTTGGATAGGGACGCCTATCGCACGGCTCTAAGCAGCCGGCTGTTACTAAGCTTAACTAGGCAGACACTTCACTCCTACCCCTTTCGCTGATACAAACGTAATCCTTTAAATAAGCAGGTTTGCGACATGTTCTCCCGGAGTGCCGTGGCTCTGTGGAACGCTCAACCCCGATGTCTGTAGGCGGTTCCAAATTCGGAGTCGGAACGAACTCTGCCTCCTGGCACTCAGCCAATACTGGCTCCTCGGATTTCCGGGCTATAATGATTGTCTCCCTGTGGGCAAACTCTGGGAGGTCGTGGTCCATATTCTGGTCTGGACCACCCCCTCTATTTAGGCGGATCTGGTCCAGGTGTCTTTTCCATAAGCGGACATCGCTTAACTCGATTTCAAACGATCATGGCCCCAGCTCCCGGCTTGCTGTTCCTTTTTCCCATCTTTGCCCCTCCGAGTATGACCGTGCAAACACTGCATCTCCCACTTTTACCCCTCTCGCCGGCGGTTCCGGCCATGGCACGGTTTGGGAATACCAGGGGTGCAGCCGATCCAAAACAATCCTCAACTTGCGGCCCATTAATAGTTCAGCCGGGGTCCTCCCTGTGGCCACACAGGGGGTGGAGTGTTGTGCCATTAACAAATCCGCCAACTTCTGCTGCCATGACCCTTGTGGCATTTTCTTTAGGGCCTCCTTAACCGAGCGCACTGCCCGTTCTGCCTGACCATTACTGGCCGGATGCCAAGGCGAGGTCAAAGCGTGTCGGATGCCAACGGACGCTAGGAATGACTCGAACAGCACTGATGTAAACTGCGGTCCGTTATCAGAGACTAAGAGGTCAGGGAAGCCATGCATGGCAAACAGGGTCATCAAAGTGTCAATTATGGCCTGAGACTGACTGGATTTCAGATGGGCGACTTCCACCCATTTGGAATGGGCATTCACAACTATTAAGAATGTCTGCCCCATGAAGGGGCCAGCTAAATCAATATGCAAGCGAGCCCAGGGTCCAGAAGGTGGCTCCCATGCCAGTGGCTCCGCCCGGGGGGGGGGAAAGATCTGTTCTCCTGACAAACCCCACAAGCCGATACCCCGCTGCTCCACTTCTCTATCTAAACCTGGCCACCATACATAATCTCGTGCCAACCCCTTCATGCGCACCATGCCAGGGTGACCCTTGTGGAGCAACGCCAACACCTGGCTGCGCAACCTACCAGGTATTACTACCCTGCTCCCCCTAAGCAGGATTCCCTTCTCCACAGAGAATTCGTTCCGACAACAGAAGAAAGGGACAAAGACTTCGGCCAGGGCTGAAACTGGCCATCCCCGAAGGACCCACTGTCTTACCTGTTCTAACGTCAGATCCCACCCTGTCTCCCTTGCCACATCGGCTGCAGACAAAATGAGGGGTCCCTCAGATAGGGCTAAAACAGAACATGCTGGTGCGGGGTCTATTAAAACATCTGCCAAAGGGCACCTACTAAGAGCATCTGCGTGTGCAATGTGTCGCCCAGACTTGTAGGACAAGGAGTAACTCTAATTTGCCAAAAACACAATCCATCGCGACATGCGTGGAGACAAAACTACGGGACTTTGGCGGCTGCCAGATAATAACCCTAATAATGGCTGGTGATCGGTCACTAACTCAAACTGCCTTCCGTACAAGTAGTCGTGAAAGCGGTGGACCCCCGCTATAAGAGCGAGCGCCTCCTTATCAATATGCCCATAGTTTCTCTCTGCCTTGGCCGAAGTGCGGGAAAAAAATGCCAAGGGGGCCTCTGCCCCGTTAGGTAACCGATGGCTCAAAACTACCCCCACCCCATACTGAGAAGCATCACATGTGAGAACCAATGGCAGCCCAGGTGAGTAATGGGCCAGAACACTATTGGAGGTGAGTATTTTTTTTACCCCTTCAAACGCGACCTCCTCTCTTTCACCCCAATGCCAATTCGTATGCTTGTCCAGCAATCGGTGTAAAGGTTCAGCCACCGATGCCTTATGCGGGATAAAAACTGCATAAAAATTCAGAAGACCTAAAAAGGCCTGGAGTTCAGCCTTGGACTGTGGCCTAGGGGCATCCCTGATCGCCCGTGTCTTTTCAGGGGTAGGATGGATTCCCTCCCTATCCACAGTAAGCCCTAGGAATTCCACCTTTGGAACCCCAAACACACATTTCTTCGACTTCAGTTTTAAACCGGCCTCTCGGAATTTTGACAATACCTTTCTGACCCTTATCATTAATTCCTCCTCGGAACTCCCCGACACTAGAACGTCATCGAAATATGGCACCGTTCCTTCCAGCCCATATAACAATCTTTCCATCAATCCCTGGAAGATCCCTGGGGCGATTGAAACCCTGAACTGCAACCGGTGACACCTGAACACCCCCTGGTGGGTAATAATGGACTGGGCTTCCGCGGTCTGGGGGTCGACGGGGAGCTGCTGGTATGCTTGAGAGAGATCAAGCTTAGCAAATACCTTACCATTTCCTAGAGTATGCAGTAATTGCTGCACTACGGGCAAAGGGTAGGAATGGTGGGCCAACGCTTTGTTAACAGAGTACTTATAGTCCCCACACAATCTGATTCCCCCATCCCCTTTAAAGGCAATCACGACCGGGGTTTCCCAAACGGCCTGATCCACCGGCTCTAAAACCCCTTGAGCTATCAGTCTGTCCAGCTCCGCATCCACCTTTGGCCTGAGGGGAATGGGAACTCGGCGGACTTTCAAACGCACCGCCGGTACTTGGGGATTTAAACTAAAAGAAATTGGGGTTCCCGTATAACAACCCAGATTTCCGTCAAAGACTGTAGGAAATTCCTTAGCCAATTGCTCAAACCCGGCATTTTCCTTAACAGTGTTCACCCCCCGAACAGAGAGTCCCAACGCCTCGAACCAGTCCAGTCCCAGTAAATTGGAAAATGGTCCATTCACCACAATCAGTGGCAATCGGCCCACGAAAACCTTGAAGCGGACTGCAAAACGACCCTCGCCCAGAACTGGAATCTGCGCTCCCTGGTAGTCCCTCAAATTCAAAGACCAAGGCAGCAAACGACTTTTGCTCAGGCTGGGAAAACAGCGCTTTAAGGTGGCCCATGCGACTAGCGAATGAGCAGAGCCGGTGTCCACTTGCACCTGGCAACGCGATCTGTCTAGCTGAACTTCCACTGAAATTTTCTCCACGAAGTTAGACGTCTCCTTGACATAGGTACTTGCAGGACGTGGATGGCTGTAAACAGCATTGCAATCCTCCCTACGGTTCGAGGAAAATTTCCGTTGCCATCGGGGAGTGAAGTTCTGGAAATCCCTCTGATCCCTTGGGGATTTGCGAAATCGGCAGACCCTGGCAATGTGGCCTTTAGCACCGCAGCGCCGGCACGCCGCGTCCCGAAAAGGGCAATTTGAGCGAAAATGATTGCCCCCGCACCCCCAACAGGGCGACACAGGGGGACGGGGGCGTGCGGCAGGCACATCCCGGCTGCGAGCCGCCGCCAGCCGGCAAACTTCTCCCTCCTCTGCCCCTAAATTGTCATCTTCAGCAAGGGAAACCTTTGGCTTGACAGGTAACACAGGCACCTGTTGAGTGACATTAACGGTGCTGTCCATTGCAGCCAAAGATTGCGTAGACAGCTCGAAAGCGCGAGCCTCCGCCAATGCTGTCTGAAATGTCAAGTCTCGGGTGACCAAGAGACGACACTTGAGGCGACCGTCCCTCACTCCAAACACCAGTCTGTCTAGCAAATAGTCATTTAAATCTGTAAATTCACAGTATAATGCCGCTCGGCGGAGAGCGGCCACAAAGTCATTAATTGACTCCCCTTCAGCTTGGTTCCTTTGGTAGAATTTATAGCGCCGCACGCACCAGGAAGGGGCTGGGGCATAGTGATCCTGCAAGGTCGTTAAAAAGTCTTGCCAAGGAATATCGTGGATGGAGACAGGGGCAAATAAAGCCCGAGCAGTCTCAAACATTTCGGGACCACAGAACCCGAGAAAATAGGACCTCTTTCTATCCCCAGAAATCTCCGTGTAGCCATTGGAGATCAAGAAGCAGTCAAAACGGGCGACATATGAGTCCCACGTCTCCCCTTGCAGGTCAAAAGGGGGAAAAGTAAGCTGTAGGGACATCCTCACTTACTGTCACTAATTGTCTACTGAATTCCGTGACAAAAAGGCTCGAACCCTCATCGCCAGTATAATAGTGGAAGGCCTTATTTAAACATCTCTTTATTACGGTTCAACATGCCAAGGCAGGCAGGTACAGGCTTAAGAAATAACACAGAATACAGCCTTTTATACAGCAGGCAGTCTGAGGCAGAAATCAATCCCAAACAAGTAACTTTCCCGCTTAACAATGTATCCGGGTATACGCGTCCAATCAGCACCTTGGATAGGGACGCCTATCGCACAGCTCTAAGCAGCCGGCTGTTACTAAGCTTAACTAGGCAGACACTTCAGTATCTCTATGTCAGGGGTAGGCATGCTAGCTCAGTAATTCTGGGAGTTGAAGTCCACATGTCATAGAAGAGCCAACTTTGCCTACCCCTGCTCTATGTGAACCTAGCAGCGGAATGATTGGTCACAATTAAAACCACAAGCTCAGAATGGCAACTGAGGAGCAGGAAGTCAAGTTTGCAGCTGCAACTACTGGCTGACGAAGCATTTGCTCCTCCCCCCCATGAATCAGCCCTAGCTCTTTCCTTCACCCATCCACCCCAAGAGATAGAGACGCTCCTTCTGTAGTTGGAGTCGCAATTCATACCTGCTATTTGCAGTCCTACTTTTTTGTGAACATAGACAAACAGTTTTTGATTCAGTCTAACTTATTCCTACCCCAAAGTTACACTTTCCTGCCGTTTCACTACCTCTGTATTAGGGAAGAAAAGATGCCATTTGATGCCAAATACCCTGAAAGGAATTTTGTGAGTGGAACGAACTTCCTCAAAATGCATCAGACAAAATCCTCACGGCTCTGCCCCTTTTTTTCCCAACTTCCCCTTTGCTCCTCCCTCCTGGCACAAAGATTCCTCTCCTCCCAGCCGTCCCACTCCTGTGTCAGTGGGGGGGGGAAATGTTTTGCTCACCCTGGCCATCCCCAGGGCCAAGATGCCTGCCTCCTGCCAAGGGCTGCTGGGGGTGGGAGTGGGGTGGGGTGGGGCTCATTAGCATTCGATATATAAGACGCACCCGGTTTTTAAAGCACTTTTTTTCAGTAAAAAGGTGCCTCTTATACACCGAAAAATATGGTGTGTGTGTGTATATACATACATACATACACACACAGAGTACAGTAGTACCTCGTGATATGTACCCCTCATCATACAAACTTCTTGAGATACGAACCCGGGGTTTGGAATTTTTTTGCCTCTTCTTACAAACTTTTTTCGCCTTACGAACCTGCCGCCGTGAACGCCAAACCTGGAAGTTCGGCAAAAGTTCAGGTTCAGGAGACTACTTGAAAAGTGCCGCCGCTCGGCTGTCACCTTGTGAAACAGCTGGGGGGTTTCTCGGCATTCTCCTGAATGTCGAACCCGGAAATTCGGCAAAAGTTCGGGTTTGGCGTTCGGGTTCGGGTTCGGGAGGCCGCCGAGAAGCGCCTCCGCCCGGCTGTCACCTTGCCAGAGGAGCCGTGGAGCTGTCAGCGTGGAGGCTCAAACGGAGGTGGGGAATCCCAATAGGGAATTCCAGGGGCGGAGCTTTGACGTCACAAAGGTGTCCTTCCTGGACTCCACGTTTCGGCCGGCCAGGAAGGACATCTCCTTGATGTCAAAGCTAGAGCCTCCTTGTCTAGAGCCTCCTTGTCTAGTTACGAGTAGTTCCTTTCTGCAGGGGAAAGCGTTTTAGAGTAAAAGGCAATAGGAGCGTCGGTACCATCAGGGAAAGTGGCTTAGGACAGCTCCTAAGCCGAAAGGGGAAGCGTCGCAGGTCAGGGTAACAGGCATAGTAATATTATATTGCACTTTCATCTCAGATGAAAGTAAATTTTTAATGGATTGAAAGGCGAGTTGCTCAGTGGGTCCCCACGTCTAGGTTGCACCTTTCTTAAGAAGGCGATGCAGAGGTTCCGCCACCATAGCTTTCTGTTTAAGAAACACGGAGTAAAAATTTAGCAAGCCAAGGAATGCTTGTAAATCCGTTTTGTTTTTTGGGGTGGAGGCATTTTGGATGGCAGTTATTTTAGAGTCTCGAACGGATGCCAGATTTATCTATTTGGAATCCTAAGAATTCTACGCTTGGGACTGCCCAAGAGCATTTGTTGGGTTTTATGCACAGCCCGGTTTCTTTAAATTTATTAAGGACGGCGTGAACCCTGTCCCACAGTTGGGATTCCGAATGGGCGGAGATTAGGACATCATCAAAGTAGGGCACCATGCCAGGAATTTTATTAAGGAGGCGTTCCATTAGGCTCTGGAATATACCTGGGGCGGTGGAGACGCCAAACTGCAATCTGGTACATTTAAAAGCCCCTCTATAGGTGACAATGGTCTGGGCTTCAGCAGTGAGTGCGTCTATGGGCAACTGCTGGTAAGCCTGTGCAAGGTCAATTTTTGCAAAAATGGAGCCACTGCCCAAGGTGTGCAATAAATGTTGCACGATGGGGATTGGGTAGGCATTGTGTTGCAAGGGCTTTTTAATGGTGGCTTTACAATCTGCACATTTGCGGACTGAGCTGTCGGGTTTAAGGGGGAGGACAATAGGGGTCTCCCACTTGGCATGATCAGTGGGAACAAGGATTCCCTGGGCAATAAATTTATCGATTTCCTCATCCACTTTAGGTAATAAGGGGAGAGGGACACGGCGGGGTTTAAGGCAGATAGGAGCGACCGATGGGTCGAGGTTAAAGGAAATGGACGTCCCTTTGTAGGTGCCAAGACCGGGCTCAAAAACCTCTGGAAATTCTTTCTCAAGCAAGAGAGGGGACGGGTGTGAGACATCGAGGGCATGTATGCTCGTGACGCTCATGCCCAGGGGATTAAACCACTCTAAGCCAAGCAAGGTGTCCTTGGGGCTGTCAACCACAATAAGGGGCAAATTCCTTTGAAACCTTTTACAAGAAATTGGTACATCAAAACAACCCACAACAGGAATAGTTTTCCCTTGAAAATCAGACAATCCAGAAGTCCAAGGGCGCAAGTGCACCTTTTGAAAGTGCGGCATGTAAAGCCGAAATTTATGCCAAGGCATAATTGAGTACAGTGTTCCCTCGATTTTCGCGGGTTCGAACTTCGCGGAACGTCTATACCACAGTTTTTCAAAAATATTAATTAAAAAATACTTCACGGTTTTTTACCCTATAACACGGTTTTTCCCACCCGATGACGTCATATGTCATTGTCAGACTTTTGTCTGCCTTTAAAAAACATTTTTTAAAATAAATTTTAATAAATAAACATGGTGAGTAATAATCTAAATGGTTGCTAAGGGAATGGGAAATTGTAATTTAGGGATTTCATGTGTTAAGGGAAGGCTTGGGATACTGTTCATAGCCCAAAATAGTGTATTTACTTCTGCATCTCTACTTCGCGGAAATTCAACTTTCGCGGGGCCCCGCGAAAATCGACGGAACACTGTATTTGGATCCGGTGTCTATTTCCATTTTGCAAGGCTTACTGTTAATAAACAAAGTAGAGTTTGCCTTGAGTCAATGAAGAGTTATAGTTAATGTTAATTGATGAGTTATCTCCACGGTTGTCAGTTCTGGGTCCTGCGGCCGGTTTGAAGTTGGCGCAGTTGAAGGAAGGTTTGGCGCTTGGAGATATCATTGGGCACATGTTGGGTTGGGGAAAATCTCCGGATAGGACTGCTTGGCAGGCTTCAGCAATGTGGCCTTTCTTTTGGCAGCGGCGGCAGTAACAATCTCTGAAGGGGCATCTTGCTCTGGAGTGTTTGCCATTGCAGCCATTGCATTTGGTGGGCAGGTGGCGGTGGGAGGCGAAAGATCGTTGAATCTGAAGGCAAGAGTCGTCCCTGGTGGGAGGGTCGAGCTGTCTTTCAGCGAGGGGGTCCATGTGGCTTTCGGTGTTGTCTGGAAGGTGGTTGATGGAGGGGGTTGCACGTTTGATTTCAGAGACGGAGGCGTCCGAGATCTCTGCGGCTTTGGTAGCTTTTAGGATGTCTTGGAGGGTGGCGTCTTCGTCTTTCAGATATTTCTTTTGTAAGGTTATGTTGCTCATGCGGAAGATGCGGAAGATGAGGCGGTCGGCGAGGCGGTCTTCTGGGTCTTTGAACTTGCACTTTGACAGAAGGGCTTGGAGTCGGGTCGGGAAGTCTTTGATGGACTCCCTGTCAGCCTGCTGCATGTGCGCAAACTGGTTCTGGCTGACGTGGGCAGGGGTGGTGGACTGGAAATGAGTAGCCAGCTTCTCTTGGAGGGAAGACCAAGCGACCATCTCCACGGATTCAGGGTTGACTAGTGTGGCTGAGAGGCTGTCGTCGGATGCATCTTGGAGGTTGCTTGCTTGGAGAAATATTCTGAATTTGGACATGTAAGCTGTCCAAGTATCTTGATCGGGGTTGAAGAAGGCCGGTGCCTATGCCGTGGAGGAGGCCATCGGGAATGCGGAGGTCAGGCACCTTCATCGCCACTGTTAAATCAGAGGCTGGAGACCACGGGTTGATAACAGCTCTTTTTATTGCAGAGAATGATCAGAAGTGTTCAGCTCTGTTAACAGTCTCCAACTGAGAACAAGAAAAAGCCACGTCTATTTATATTTTTTAAAAGTGCGGGAAAACTTTTTGACAGTTATTTGTTTTTGGCGGCAAATCTATTTGACTTGCCACGTCTTAACCAATCAGCAATCAGCTTTAAAACAGCATAGCAAGACATAACAGAGGCATTCTTGGGTATACAGATAGCAATCCCATCAGTATGGGGTGGTGCAGTGGTTGTAAATGCAAAGATTGGTCCAAAAGTTGTGCTCTTTTTACCATTGCCATAACTTTGAACAGTTGATCCCCAAGGCAGTCAGAATGCAAGGACTATCTGTACCTTTCTTCTCAGTCAGTATTTAGGAATCTGTATATCAACTGAATTAGCAAGAGTTATTTTTATGGAGCAAAAGGAAACTAAGGTGCAATCTTGCAAGGTTTTTTTAAAAAGAAAATGTTCATTACTTCTTCTGTATTAGTAATTATTTTCATGGGAAATACAGTTCCAGCTCATTTGGGTTGAGATATACAAATTAAAGAAGAGTAAATTCCAACTTTGTATTTTGTTTTCTTTCCTTAGGAAGAAAATAATTTGTGCAACCAATATGAAGAGAAGGTCCGTCCTTGTATTGACCTAATTGATTCACTGAGAGCCCTTGGAGTGGAAAAGGACTTGGCATTGCCAGCTATTGCTGTGATTGGAGATCAGAGCTCTGGAAAAAGTTCGGTTCTAGAGGCCTTGTCTGGAGTTGCCCTTCCTAGAGGCAGTGGTGAGAATTTCCCCAAAGCTTTTCTTCTTTGAATGCAAACATACGTCCCTAGCCGGTACTATTCCACTATGTTGGCCTACAAGTTTTATTACTGTACTTGAGGGAATGGGGCTTTTAGTTAGTCTTGAGAACCACTTGTTGTAGGCAGGTTTTAAATTGGAATGAAGCTTTTAAGAGATGCTCAGTTAGCTTTGTGAACTTCAGGAACCTAGAACAAATGTGAACTTCCATATTTTTTGAATCAAAACGTGTACTATATTTTTCGGTGACACAACCCCCCCCCCCCCCCAAAAAAAAGTATATGGAAATGTCTGTGCGTTTTATAGAGCAAATGTTGCTGAAGCTCCACCCAATCGTTGGCCCCCACACTTCAGCCTCTGCCTCCCGGCAGTTTGCTACCTTGCAGCAAACAGCTGTCTTATCAGCTTCAGCACAGCCTGATTTAGCATGAGCATCTGATTGGTGGTTAGATCTGCCTCCCGGAATAATTCCGATCAGCTGTTCCAGGCTGCGGGAATCGCCGCCATCCATTGTTGCTGCTGCCTAGCGCCACTTCTGCACACCCCATTTTTGTTTCCGTCTATTCCATTTTTGGCCTCCGCATGTCCCATTTTTGGCTCATTCCAGACGGTGGAGATAGGTGTCGGTGGCAGTTGCCCCCGCTGCCTAGAACGGGCCGAAAACATGACAGAAGTCAAAAATGGGACACACGGAAGCCAAAAACAGGGCACATGGAGGGAATATGGGACGCATAGAGGCCAAAAATGGAATGTGCAGAGGTGGCAACAGGTGTTTGGCTGTATTCCGGGAAACAAGATCCATCTGCTAATCAGCTGCTCATGCTAAATCAGGCTGTGCTGAAACTGACCAGTCTGTTTGCCACAAAGAAGAAAATTGCTGGGAGGCAGAGGAAGATATTTTTTCTTGTCTTCCTCCCCAAAAGGTAGGTATTATAGTCCATAGTGTCTTATACTCTGAAAAATATTGTAAATCAGTTCATTCTGTACTTATTTTCCTTCTTATTTTCATATTAACTTCAATTGAATCCAGATCAATTGATGGCATCTCAAAAACCCCTTTTATTTGTAATGGCTGCTAATTATTTTCATTATAAGTCTGACTAAAATATTTCAGAGAAAAGCAGAGAACACACACGAACCTTGCTCTTCTTTGGCAAATTGCCAAAGACCAATTTGCAGGAAAAACCTGGCAAGTTCAAAGAGGAACAAAACTGAGTCCTGAGTTGCAATGACAAGATCTAGAGATGAACTTAGTTGCTTCCTGCAATGAACCCTTTCGTGTTCTATACAGTGGTGGGCTGCTGCCAGAATGGCTAATTGCATGCAGCTCCATGGTATGGGTGCATGAACGAGCACAATTTTGCTTCCTGTACCTGTCAGGTAGCAAAATCTCACACAGGGATTCAAGAGTGCACATGCGGGGAAGCAAAAAACCTTGCCGAAACGCCCCCACTTGTGTGTCCCTGTGCAAGATTTTGCTACCTGCACAGGTGCAGGAAGCAAAATTGCGCTAGATCCTGCACTTGCACGCCAGAGCCACAGAGCTGTGCACAATTAGCCATTCCGGTAGCAGCCCACCAGTGCTTATATAACCTATGGAAGGGCCCAATTATCTCCTTACTCCCAAGCAGTTCTTTTCCTCTAGAACTGTTCTTGCCTTCTGGCTGCTCTGTGCATGGGCACATTGAGAGCAGTCTCCTCCCATTCTTATTCCTTGCTCATGTCAGCCTCCGAGGTTCTGGAGGTGGGATAGACCTCCTAAATGGCCCTGGCTGAATCCCTGCCTCTGGCACGGAGCCACCTCCAGGCCTGGGCCAAGTTTCCCCCAGCCTCATCAGTGTCCAACTGTGCTGTCAGCTGCACAGGCTGCTGGCGGACCACAACACAGTTACTACCTAGCGCATTGCTAAATGGCATTCAGAATAGATTTAAATTTTAAAATTAGAATTGTTTAAATTTTAAAATAAAAACTATGCAAATTTAAAATTTTCAAACTATGCAAAAAAGAAACCAACAACAACCCAGAAACCAAAAAAAAAAAAGGACAACAAAGTACAGTGGTACCTCTACTTAAAAACTTAATTCGTTCCGTGAGTTGTCGTCATTAAGAGGCAGGAAGCAAGAATCGCATCATCTAGGGAAGGCACATCTTGTCCTGGACAAAACCTTGCACCCCTTTTTATTGTTATCCATTAGTCATCAAGTTACATCTCATTGGGCATTAGAGAATACAGAATCTTACTGGCTAGTTTAAAGCATGGGAGGGTCTCATATTTGCCTCGTGGACAGTGAATGATCAATTGATGTTGTAGCTTAAAGCCCATGGCCTACGTGCTTTTATGGAGGTCTCCTCCAGAGCTGTTTGCAACTGATAAGGAAGCATATCTTCCAAGAGAAGGGAGAAGTGTTGGAATGTCACATAGACAAAGGTCAGAGAGTTTATCACAGAATGTTGCGTATATCTAGCATGGTTTGCCAGCCACTAGGGTGCGCTATTCTGTCTCCACAGTGAGCAGGTTCTTAAGTAGAAGCAATTTTTCCCATAGGAATCAATATAAAAGCAAATAATGTGTGCAAACCCATTAGGAAAGAAATAAAAGCTCGGAATTTAAGTGGGAGGAGGAGGAGGAAGAAGAGGAAGAGGACAGTCACTGCCGAAGGAAGAAGGTGAGGTGAGGGGAATCAAAAAAATACAAAACTTTAAGGCTTTTTTTTAAAAAAAAGAGGGACTCAGGCGCATATGCATTCAATACACCCAGCGCGAGGCTGCCTCCCCTACACTGCCTCCCATACAGTGGCTGCTGCTGCTGCTACCTGCTGCCTATTCCTTCCCATGCAGAAGGGCTCCCCTCTTCTCTCGCTCGCTTTGTAGCCAGCGCCTTTCCTTCGCTGTGGTGACTCCTCGGCTGCCCAGAGTGAAGGGAGCATTTCTTTTATCTGGGCGCTGGCAGAGGTTTAATCCCTGTCCAAGCGCCCAGAGAAAGGAAAATGTTTCGTTCGCTCTGGACTGCCAAAGCCTCCTTAAGCGCCACCAAAAGGCTCCTCTGGTAGCCCAGATGACTGGGATTAAAGGGGAAATGTCAGGCAACTGGCCAGGCCTTCGGGCTGCTCTCAAATTTCCTGGGAAATTTTTCTGGGCTCAGGTTCTTAATTAGAAAATGGTTCTTAAGTAAAGGCAAAAAAATCTTGAACACCCGGTTCTTATCTAGAAAAATTCTTAAGTAGAGGCGTTCTTTGGTAGAGGCACCACTGTATCTAGTTGTTGGTTTTTTTGTGCTTCTCTTCTTATGTTGTTAAATATCTAATAAAATAGATGATATCTATAATATTAAGAAAAATGTTTTATCATTGCAGGAATTGTTACGAGATGCCCCTTGGAGCTCAAGATGAAAAATATTAATAAAAATAATAATAAAGAATGGAAGGGGAAAATTGTGTATCTAGAAACAGAGGTGGAACTGAAAGATTCATCAGAGGTGGAAGCTGCAGTTAGGAGAGGTAAGGATTAGAGTCAAGTTTAATCAAACTGCCCAAAGTGTGTTTAGATTGTGAAAGAGTTGTAAGAGAGTATACATTAGATTGATAAATAGTTTAGATAGAATATTTTTATGTTCTGTCCATTTTAGAAGATATTTTTGCTAGTTTCCTTGTGTCATTCTTTTTAATTATAGCACAATTATCCTTTATTTTTTATCCTGCTTTTTCACTGGCCAGGCACTAATGTCCAGGATTTCAACAATAGATTAAGCTAGGGTATGTTTCAGCCTTGCCATGAATTATAATAAAATAAATGCTAGCTAGCATTGCTTTCCCAAGTTGTTCTGTATAGATCACCTCATTATAGCTATGAAAACAGAAATAATACTACAGAAAAAACTAGCACAGCAAGGAGGCCCTTCTACTAATATTTATTAAATACTTGCACAGTTTCCAACTTGGCTTTTTAAAAATATAATATTGTACCGTATTATCTATGTATCACATTGTAAAATGTAAAAGGTATGTGGTTATGAAATGATTTTAGCATAAATAGTTACATGTGAATAGATAGAAATACCTACATACTTAAAACTATTTCTGGAAAGAAGACTTGTTTAAAAATGTATGCTAGACTGATTTCTTCAGAGGTCTTTTAGAGCAAATAGTAGTTTGATAAAACTGCTCTATGTCGGGAGTTTCCCATAACTGAGTCTGTTGTTTTGTTTTGTCTTATAACAACATAGCCCAGAATGCAATAGCTGGCGAAGGACTGGATATTAGCGACGAATTAATTACCCTGGAAATTAGTTCTCCAGATGTTCCAGATCTCACCTTAATTGATCTTCCAGGAATTACAAGAGTGGCAGTGGGTAATCAACCAAAAGACATTGGCAAGCAGGTAAAATAAAGATTTTATATAGATATCTGAATTAGGGGCATGAAGATACGGCAGGATTGTTTATTGCTAATTTCTGATAGGAAAGGTCTTTATATATTTCAGGGGTGAAATGTACATGTAGCTCTCCATTACTGATTGCCTCATTTAATGACCATTTGAAGTTACGATGGTGTAAAACAGAGAGCTTTGCTACAGATGCATTTATCGTAGCATCTGGCAGTTACATGATCACCATTTGTGTGCTTTGCAACTGGCTTATGACAAGCAGAGTTAATAGAGATGCAGAAGTAGAACAATTAAGTTGCGTTCATGTGATGTTTCACTTAGTGACTGTTCAGACAGACCAAATCAGAATTAAGGTTTTCAAGTGTTTATGATCACATGACTTTCTGCCTAGTGATGATGGGGCTTAATGACTGATTTGCCTGTCCCAGTTGTAGTCCCCAAGTGAGGATTATGTATAGAATTTATCTTTTCTTTGGTTGACTTTTATTCAATATATGGATTCCAGAAATTATGTTGAGTTCATGCTGTCTATTTAATGCATCTTGGAATGCCAGTGAAACTGGATAATATCCCCGATCTAGTAATCATTTTATTCACACGTCTAGAACCCTACAGTGTTCCCCTGTATAGGCTTCCTGCTCTTGATATATAAGCCTCAATACTCAATATCTGGATAATATCTGGATATCCCAGAGCTATACTTGCACCTAAAGGGTCACCATCAGTGAGCTGTTGGACAGTATTACTTGATCTGTTGTTTAGATGTTTGGGTAGTTCAGGATGGGAAATTTGTGGTGAGAAGGGCATTTTTTAAAAAAAAAAAAGTTATCTATGCTGAGACTAGTTTCTGGGCGTCACATGACTTTTGTTGTCAATGACAATTCTCCAATGCACTTGCAAGGAGAGTCCAGGATGGGTTATTCTCAGCCTGATTGGCTGGGACTGAGTTCAATTTAAATAATTAAATATTAGATAGATAGACAGGCACCGCCCCCACTTAGGCCTCCAGTCTAAAAAACTCAGTCGCAGTAATGGGACTTTGAGTTCTTCCTCTGTCACACTTGATTTATTGTGTGATTTTTAATAAATTGTATGATGTTTAGTAAGGTTGAATGTATTCATCTAATGTTTTTTTCCTCTCTTCTTTTCTCTTTCAGGCACATCGGGGTGGCTTCAAGTGAAGCAGCGTGGGGTTATTACTCTCCGTGAGTTTAACCCCCCCTGAGCTGCAGCTCCCATAGTCGGTGGCACAAGCCACAGGACTATTTCGAGGGTCTGAAGGGAGCGCCTGGGTTGCTAACCTCCGCGGTAGCGCCCGGAGGAAGGCGGTCGGCTGACGCCATGGGGGGCCTGCCCCCCAGGGCGAATATGCCGCAAGAAGACTTGGGAAGCCTCAAGACAGCCCCGAAGAGTCGCGTTCATGCCGAGGACCCCCCCCATGGGACGTACCGGCAATGGAACGAATTCAGAGAACGCCGCCATATTGGGGCAGCAGGGCGGGAACGGAGGAGGAGTTCCCGCCCGTTTTTTCACTCCGGCGGCCATTTTCGCCCCAATGATTCTGCCGTTTTCGGCAGAAGTTCCCGCCCACGCTCAAAGTGCCGGGTCGGCTTATAAGCTGGGGCCAGATCCCCCCGCACCAATGAGGGGGCGGTTGCCAGGGCAATGTCAGCAGACGCCCCTAGGGCCCAATCGGGTCGCTGGAAAATCGGCTCTGCCTGTTACAGAGCCCTCCGCAGGCCCCAAACTAGCCGGGTGACACGCAAGCGCACTAGGAGTTGGAGCTTAAACAGACAAATTTTTTTCTTCGCTGTTCCGAGTTTGTGGAGGCTTCAGTATTCACTCGTGGCAGTTCCTTTCCTGACTCATTGCTTACAATTAAACCGTGAGTGTGATAACAGGCATAATGTCGGAGGCTCCAACTCACGTGGGGGAGGAGGCCATTGCCAATGTTAGGCCCAACACCCCCAAGGAAAAGAGCCACAAACCTAAGGCCTCTCAGGGCTCCTCTCTTAGAGAGGCCGAAAAAAGAATAAAAGCCCTTGAAAAACAGCTGGAGGCATCACAAAAGCAGGCCTCCTTGTCAGTTAAGGCCTTTGGCCCTACACCTCCGCCAGCCTCCCCCATACCAGGGGTAGCAGGCTCGGCATCTGAAAAAGACTGGTCACCTGACCGCCCTACACATCCTGCCCACGAGGTTCCTAACTGGGGGCGACAACAAAACATGTGGACTGGCAATCCTCAGCCCCAGGCTTATGTACCTCACCAATATGGCCCACCGCAGGCTACCTTCACGCCAACGGCGGCAGGACTGCGAAACGCCCAAGATACATGGCAGGCCATGCCTCAGACCCTGCAGGATTTGATTGCCAATGCGTTTGCCCAGGGTGTTGAGACCGGAGCTCACCAGCAGCAGGCCGCAGGGGGTCTACCCCCAGTAAGAACCAGAGATCCATGGACTGCTCCAGAGTCATACTCGTTGACCGGATCTATGGAGGAGGATGACTCGTTGGAAAGGGACTACAGCGATAGGGAAGATGAACTGTCGGGGGATGAACAACCCCCAGAGCAACCCGCTCCTACTGGACTGTTTAAACCCTCCCTGTTTAGGGTCTTACTTAACAAGGCGAAACTCACCATCGAACAGGCAGGGGAAGTGGGGCAATCAGATCCCGCAGTTCCAACACAAGCTGCCGGTGGTCTCTTTGTATTGCCCAAACAAGAAACGGTAAACATTCCTTCCTCCCATCTCTTTTTGGAAACTATACAGCGTCGTTGGGAGTACCCGGCGGCTGCACAAGGTCCCTCCAACCTGGACCGCAAATTTTACTCCTTTGACCAGCAGATGGAGGATCTGCTGACCTTCCCGACGGTGGACAAACCGGTCACCAGTTTGGTGTCCAATGCCCTGGTCCCCTCAGAGTCTCAGGAGGGGCTAAGGGCAGAGGATAAGAGGGCCGAGAACATTGTGCGTAAGACACACCAGATGGCAGCCTGGGCCATACGGGCCTCCTCTGCGGCCTCGTTCTTTAATAGGGCAATCCTCCTCTGGATTAAAGATCTTCAATCGAGAGTGGATCCCGAGGATGGACGCCTTCGCCAGGATCTTAATAAGGTCCTGGCAGCCACCGAATTCTCAGCAGACGCCACAGCCAATGCTGCCAAGTTCGCGGCCAGGGCCATGGCCTCGTCGGTTTCCTCCCGCCGGCTCATATGGCTGCGCAGCTGGCAGGCGGATGTTAAATCTAAATGGAGCCTGGCCTCGGCTCCCTTTAAGGGGAACAAGCTCTTTGGGGAGGTCCTTGACGACGTCTTAGTCGAGGACAAAGATAAGAAGAAAGTCATGCCCAAGTCCAAGAGACCAGACAGACAATTCACCCCCTACCAGAGGCGCCAGCCCTTTCATTCAGAGCCCTCCTCGAGTAGTTCCCAGACATTGAGGCCGTACTTCCAGGGCTCCTTCAGTCAGGGTTCATTTCGGTCAGACAGATCTAACCCACAGGACCGCAACAGGTCCTATCAAGGACGCCGTCCATTCCGAGGGGCAGGTCGGGGCTTCAGAAAAAACAAATGACTTTTCAAGCCCTATCCCGTTGGGGGGCAAACTAGCCCACTTCGCGGAGGCCTGGACCACTACGTCTTCAGACGCCTGGGCGGCAACCACTGTCGCTCAGGGCCTAAAGCTCGAGTTCCTCTACCCCCCTCCTCATCGATTCCTCACATGTCGTATACCTTCGGACATTCAGAAAAGGCATCTCCTCTGTCAAGAGGTCTCGCATCTACTAGAGATAGGGGCCATAGAGGAAGTACCCCCGGGGGAACGGGGCAAGGGGTTTTACTCCCTCGTTTTCCTTGTCCCCAAATCCTCCGGAGGGGTCAGAATGATCCTGAATTTGCGTCAGCTGAACCTTTATATAAAATACAGACGGTTCAGGATGCACTCTCTGAGGTCTATTCTTGCATCAATAAGACAAGAGGACTTTCTAACGTCAATAGACCTCAGGGAAGCCTACTTACACGTCCCCATCTACCCGTCGCACAGGCAATTCCTTCGGTTCAGCCTGGGCGGGACCCACTTTCAATACAAATCAATGCCCTTTGGACTTTCCTCAGCTCCGAGAACGTTTACGAAACTCTTAGATGTTCTAACATCCTCTCTGAGACAACAATCAGTACGCCTCATGGCGTACCTAGACGACGTGATTATACTGGCAAAATCAAGGGAACAGGCGCATCGGGACTTGAACTTGACCATCCACACGCTCGAAAGCCATGGGTTCACGGTGAACTGGGACAAGAGCCATGTGACACCCACAACCAGGTTGGCTCATTTGGGGACTACAATAGATACCACCCGGGGTATGGTCTTTCTGTCCCCGGAAAGACGAGCCTCTATCAGGAGGCTTCTACGGGACCTGGACGGTCAGAGACTCCCAGAACTTTCGTTCCTATCAAAGATATTGGGGACTCTGGTATCCTGCATCGATGTCATACCGTGGGCAAGACACCACTTGAGACCACTTCAGTGGTTCTTGCTTCCCTTCCAATGGACAAAGACAAGCCACCTACACAGGAGGGTGCCACTTCAGGGCGGGGTTCGCAAATCTCTCCGCTGGTGGAAGTCCGCGGCCCTCGACAAGGGCTCCTCCTTTCTGCCAGTAGACCATATTACAGTGACAACGGACGCCAGTTTAACAGGTTGGGGGGCCCATCTTGCCTCTCAGATGACCCAGGGCCTGTGGAGCAATCAGGATTTGAAGGAGTGCAATATCAACTTCTTGGAACTGAAGGCGGTCTCACTGGCCCTTCGGAATTTCACCCCCTGGGTAAGGGGTCGTCACGTCCTCGTCCTTACGGACAATGTTTCGACCCGAGCCCACATCAACAGGCAAGGGGGAACACGATCACGTCGGCTAATGGCGGAATCGGAGTTCCTGTTTCAATGGGCGGAGACCAATTTAGCTTCACTCTCAGCAGAACATATCTCGGGAATCGACAACGTTTGTGCGGACTGGCTGAGTCGGGAGACTCTAGATCCCGGGGAATGGCACCTGGAACCCACGATCTTCCAGGACATTATCAGGAGGTTCGGCGAGCCAGTATTGGATCTGTTTGCAACCTCCCACAATACCCAGCTTCCCCGCTTCTTCTCCCGCTTCCCTTCCCCCGGGGCGGAGGGAGTGAACGCATTTCGCCAGCGCTGGCCAGCTGCTCTGCTTTATGCCTTCCCGCCGGTCCCCATGATACCGAGGGTAGTTCGGAAGTTGCTGGTGGAACGAGCAGAGATCCTCCTTCTGGCCCCATATTGGCCGAGGCGCATCTGGTTTGCCGATCTGGTGGAACTGTCGATCTCAGCCCCCTGGAGGATTCCAGACCAACGAATAGTGCTCACACAAGGAACAATGACACACCCAGAACCGCACTGGTGGCAGTTGACCGTATGGCACTTGAGCGGGAATATCTGAAGACCCAGCTTGTGCCGGATGCGGTCATCAGCACCATGCAGGCAGCCCGCCGACCTTCTACCCAGCGGATCTACCAGGCGACGTGGGCGTCATTCAGCGAATTCTGCCAGCAGAGGCAGGTGGATCCGCAGGAAGCTTCTACTCTGATGGTACTCTCCTTCCTACAGGCAGGCCTAGACAAGGGCCTCGCCCCAAACACACTTCGACGTCACGTAGCGGCCTTGTCAACTATCCTGGGCAAGGATTACTACCGACCCCTCTCGAGACACCCCTGGATCAGGGACTTCCTGCGAGGGGCGACCAATTTGAAACCTCCTACGGTCCATAGGTTTCCGTCCTGGGACCTGTCCTTGGTACTACATGCACTGACTAGTCCTCCATTTGAACCTTTAAGACAGATATCCCTGAGACTTCTAACGATTAAAACTGCATTCCTGGTGGCAATTACATCGGCCAGGAGAGTCTCAGAGATGGCAGCATTGTCAACCAGACAGGACCTCCGTAGGTTTTATCCGGACAGGGTAGTGTTAAGATTAGACCCGGCGTTCATCCACAAGGTAAATTCCTCTTTTCATAGATCACAGGACATCATTGTACCGGACTTCTGCACGCATGGCAGCCACTCCTCTGAACTGAGGTGGCACAAGCTGGACGTGAGACGGGCTCTAAAGATCTACATACGTAGGACTCAGGATTTCAGAGTCTCCGAGGGGTTGTTTGTCTCCTTTTCCACCAAGACGATGGGAAAGAAAGTGTCCCCTCAATCAATCAGTCGTTGGTTGAGGGATTGTATTTCGGAGGCGTATATCGCTAAGAACACTCCTGCCCCTCAGGGAATCACAGGTCACTCTACCCGAAGTGCGGCCACGTCCTCGGCCTGGAGGACACAGGCCTCACTAGAAGACATTTGCCGAGCGGCCACTTGGGCGGCCCCATCCACCTTTATAAGACACTATAGGATTGACTCCTTTGCCTCTGCGGAGGCAGCTTTTGGGAGGAGGGTTCTACAGGGAGTATGCTCCTTTTCAGCGCCCCTGGTCCAGCCATCTCCCTCCCCTTGACTGTAACTTGGGTATATCCCATCCTGGACTCTCCTTGCAAGTGCATTGGAGAAAGACCGTTGAACTTACCTGAACGGTCTTCTCGATGCACTGCAAGGAGAGTCCAGACCCGCCCGGCTAGGGACCAGGGTCACAGTTCTAGTTGTGTTTTATGCAGTTATGGGTTTATAGTTCAATAAAACTTTATTTTGCATTACTGCTCCTTCGTATATATTAGACTGGAGGGCTAAGGGGGGGCGGTGCCTGTCTATCTATCTAATATTTAATTATTTAAATTGAACTCAGTCCCAGCCAATCAGGCTGAGAATAACCCATCCTGGACTCTCCTTGCAGTGCATCGAGAAGACCGTTCAGGTAAGTTCAACGGTCTTTTTGTTGTATTGACAATGACAATAAAGTATTATTTCTATTATTATTATTATTATTATTATTATTATTATTATTATTATTATTATTATTATTATTATGTCAGTACAACACAGCAAACGAGATCACTATGCTGGATTTCATATTTCATCACCAGTCGGGCGCTTCCCAAGCACCTAGGACTGCGTGATGTAGCGGCGAATTATGTTTGCCGATCCCAGTAAAGCGGCCTTTTGCAATTGTCAGATGGAGATTTTGTCAATTCCGATGGTTTTCAACTGTCCACTGAGATCCTTTGGTACTGCGCCCAGCATGCCAAGTACCACTAGGACCACTGTCACTGGCTTATGCCAGAGTCGTTGCAGCTCGATTTTTAGATCTTCGTATTTCACTAATTTCTCTAGCTGCTTCTCCTCAATTCTGCTGTCTCCTGGGATTGCGATGTTGATGATCCATACTTTCTTTTTCTCCACAATCACAACATATTATTATTATTATTATTATTATTATTATTATTATTATTATTATTATTATTATTATTATGTGGACAGGCACATTGTTGCTCCTTCACAGACATTGAATGCTCCACATAGAAGCAGCAGATTATGTACTATACATTACATAATAATTTCATAATACATAATTTTATACATAGTTATGGTAGCTTTTATAGAATCAATTATTTCTTTCCAGTTTCATTGGAAATCATTTTATCCTCTATATATGCCTGACGTAAAATGCAATTTAATTACAGATCATGAAATTAATTCAAAGTTATATTACCAAACAAGAAACCATAAATTTGGTTGTGGTTCCGAGTAATGTTGATATTGCTACTACAGAGGCATTGAAAATGGCTCAAACAGTAGATCCTGAAGGAGAGAGAACACTTGGTAAGTTAATGAGATTATTAAAATATTTTTTTTACTCACGAAATACAGTAGGATATTATTATAAAATATTTTTATTGGAAATGTAAGGTTTTTTTTATTTGCTTAAAAGTTATTGGAAGTCTGATTTTACTAAATTTCTGGTTATTAGATGCAGTTGTCAAGAATAAGACATTGGCAGCTACATGTCTCTTCATTTCAACTTGTCATTAGAGTAACGGGGAGATGTTGATTACATGGGATAGTTGGATAAATGAAACTTCTACAGTTCCACTGAAGTTTGTGAGAATCTGGAAACTTTTCAAAGACATCTTCACAGGTGTGAAGAAGAAGGCAGATGGTTCCCATAGAGAACTTGTTTACATGGTCTATGTGGTAGCATGGGGATTGGGCTGGAAAATTCATTGTTTAATACTGTGAACTGGTGCCTGAGAATTTCAGAGTTAGTTTTATCTTGCCATTCTCATGCAATATATTCAATAAACAATAAGCTTTTCAGAAATGAAATGACCTTGGACTTTTATTCGGATACTCAAGCTGGATGTTGACAGCTATATATTTCAAATCTTCTCATACATATCCTAAAATTGCAACCATTGATTTAGCGAATGTTTGAGGTTTGTTTTTATTTATGTATTGAAAACATGTACATAGGTGCCTCATTATAACCAGTTCTGGCCACCTCCCAATTAAGGGTTAAAAGAGCAGAAAAGTATATTAAAATGTTAAAAACTAACTAACAGCAACAAATAACAAAAAACATGGTGCTAACTCTGATGTGCAGTCACCTCATTTTATCCCAGCACTTAGGGGAAAAGTTAGGGCTTCAGATGTTTACCAAAAGCTAAGAAGATAGAGGTCTACTGAACTTTAAGAGGCAGAATGTTCCATTGGGCAGGAGCTGCCATGGAAAAGACACACTTCTGAGCACCCACAAGATGGCAATATCTATGGGAAGGGACTAGGAGCGTGCCTACCCTACTTGACCTGGTTGAACAGGTAGATATCGTTAGGGAAATCTGGCCTTCCAGATAACCCGGCCCTGTGCCATACAGGGTGCTAAAGGTAATGACCAGCACCTTGAAATGCATCTGGAAAGAAAATGGAAGTGAAAGCAGCCTACAGGACAAAGGGGTTATGTGAGCAAACCTGGTGCCCCACGTTCCCCTGCATAACTGTGTGTGCTGCTATGGGGTAGCTATTTGATGAGTAGTACAAGAAGTTGTGATGAAAAGAATGACTTATGACTCATATTTACAACTATTTCAGAGTCCACACAGTCATGTGATCAAAATCCTTTTCAACTGGCATCTATTTACAACAGTTGCAGTATCTTGGGGGGGGGGGGTGTCATATGATCAGTGAGATCATCCAGAGACATGGGGGGAGGTATCATCAGTACACAGATGATACCCAGTTGTACATCTCAACCCCATGTCCAGTCAACGAAGCAGTGGAAGTGATATGCCGGTGCCTGGAGGCTGTTGGGGTCTGGAAGGGTGTCAACAGACTCAAACTCAACCCTGATAAGACGGAGTGGCTGTGGGTTTTGCCTCCCAAGGACAATTCCATCTGTCCATCCATAACCCTGGAGGGGATTATTGACCCCCTCAGAGAGGGTACGCAACTTGGGCGTCCTACTCGGTCCACAGCTCACATTAGAGAACCATATTTCAGCTGTGGCTAGGGGGACGTTTGCCCAGGTTAGCCTGGTGCACCAGTTGTGGCCCTATCTGGATCGGGATCACTGCTCACAGTCACTCATGCCCTCATCACCTCGAGATTCAACTACTGTAATGCTCTCTACATGAGGCTACCTTTGAAAAGTGTTTGGAAACTTCAGATCGTGCAGAATGCAGCTGCGAGAGAAGTCATGGGCTTCCCAAGGTATGCCCATGTCACACCAACACTCCGCAGTCTACATTGGTTGCCGATCAATTTCCGGTCACAATTCAAAGTGTTGGTTTTGACCTATAAAGCCCTTCATGGCATTGGACCAGAATATCTCCGGGACTGCCTTCTGCCGTACAAATCCCAACGACCAATTAGGTCCCACAGAGTTGGCCTTCTCTGGGTTCCATCGACTAAACTATGTCATCTGGCGGGTCCCAGGGGAAGAGCCTTCTCTGTGGCGGCCCCGACTCTCTGGAACCAACTCCCTCCGGAGATTAGAACTGCCCCCACCCTCCTTGCCTTTCGTAAACTCCTTAAAACCCACCTCTGACGTCAGGCATGGAATTGAGGCACACACACACCGGGCCTATACAGTTTATGTAAGGTATGTTTTAATAATGGGGTTTTAAAAAGTTTTTTAAATTTATTAGATTTGTTATGAATTGTTTCATTGTATGCTGTGAGCCGCCCTGAGTCTACGGAGAGGGTTGGCATACAAATCTAATAAATAAAATAATAAATAAATAAATTTGCAACCATCACAGCCACCTTCCAACATGCAAAGTCTGAAGGAAACCAGATTCACTTAATAAAGATAGTAACAAAGGTTGGAATTTATTTTTAAAAAATAATGAGTTATTCAAAATTTACCTTTTGAGTTGGAAAAGGATAACAGTAGATATTACTAGAGGGAAAAAACGATTGTGGTGCTTAAAAGTTTGTGAACCCTTTTAAATTTTCAATATTTCTGCATACAGGTAATCTTTGACTTACAGCTGGTCATTTAGTGACCCTTCAAAGCTACAGTGATCTTGGAAATGGTGCTTTACAGTGGGTAAAGCTACTTGAAAGCCCACTTCTTCAAACGGCAGCAGTGAGGAAAGACTAGATAGCTACTTGGTGTTGTGCGTATTTAGGGACACTAATTTTTTAAGACCGAACGTGGTTCAGGAACAAATTCTCCCTTCATTAGATTAAACCCCAGCCTTTCTCAAGTAAATGAGCATGTTTTTCTTTTCCATCCATTACTTCATAGGTATTCTAACCAAGCCTGATTTGATTGATGAAGGAACTGAGAATGAGACCGTTGACGTTGTCAGGAATCAAAGAGTGCCTCTGAAAAAAGGATACATGATTGTTAAATGTCGTGGGCAGAGCGACCTCACTAATAAACTGAGCTTGGAGGATGCAATCAAGAAAGAGAAAGAGTTTTTTGAAGAGCACACGTTTTTCAGGCAAGATTTAGTAAATAATTCCTGAACATGGTTTAGCAAAATGTGCTCCTTTATACATCATGTTTGTGCTATGAATATTTCTCTATACAAACTATTTCATGTGTGAACTGGGCAGAGATACTTTTTTCTCATGTGTTTTAGCACTTGTAGTTAGTGACTACAAGTGATGCTTGCTCCCCACTTTGTTTCAAATTAGCATAAATTATTTGACCTCATAGCTTACCTATAGAGCATATGATCCCAGTCCACCTGAAAGACATTGAGGAACATTGAGATGATACAAATGAGAACTTCAAAATTATTGAGTAAATCTTGAATTTTATTCACTCCGCCAGTCATCTTTTGGAAGAAGGCAGAGCTACTATCCCATTGCTGGCAGAAAAACTTACACAAGAGCTCACCGAGCACATTCAGGTAAGGAACTCTCAATTCATTTCAGATTGAATAGGAAGGATATCCTTGTGTTACATGTGCAATTTCATACCATGATTCTGATTGTGCTATTTAGAGATGTATGCAACAGAATCCCAATTAGCTCTCTTTGGTGGGCAAATTTGCATCCTACTCAAACTGCGTTCTTAAGTCAATATATAATGGATATATATGCATTCATATTTCTATCACTAGGCATCTGATTCATACTGTAAGAGAAATTCCTGGGACCAGGCTTTTGTGTGTGTGTTTCTCTGTGTGTGTGTTTATATGTGTGTGTAAATATTGTTATATCACTTGGTAGCTGCTAAAAATGGTAGCTTCCTACTGCAAAATGTTGGATGGCTCTGTCAAGCCACACTATATTTAACATTTCTGAACTTGCATAAGATTACAGTTTTATATATTTCCTTTAGTTAATGTTGTTGTTATTGCAGAGATCATTGCCAACTTTAGAAAATCAAATAGAAACCAGCCTCCAGAAAATGAATAAAAGACTTCATAAGTATGGTGAAGGTGTTCCTGAATCCTTGGAGAAGAAGAAATATTTTTTTGTGGAAGTAAGTTTAATTATAGATTTTAAAAATAAAGGCAGATGTGAATTTGTGTCTGATCATGAAGCAAATTGTATCCTTATTAATTATACAGTATTGTTGCTATGCACTTACTATTGTGTTGTTTGTATAAAATGACCAAAATACACAACTATATCATCAGGAGCATGTCACTATATTTATTTTATGTTACTGCTTTGCTTTTGGCTTTGAAGGATGATACATATTTGGGGGGAGGGGGACAATTGTGGCATGGAACCTGAAGAGTCATTGATATCCGACTACAGGGAAATAAGACCAAACCACAGTTTAAAAACTGCAAAATGGCTGTCTGTTCTTGTCCATCTTAATTTATTCTTCTTTTTTCTGGACATTTTGCATTACTCCTTTCTGAAAGATTTTACAATTTCTTTCCTTTCCTAAATCCTCTTTCCCTTACATTGACATTACTGTATCTTTTGGAGTATAAGACGCAACTTCTTCCTCGCTAAAAGAGGCTGAAAATTTGGGTGCATCTTATACTCTGAATGTAGTTTTTTTCGAAGCATTTTCCCCAGCCCTAACGAGGTGCTAATGATCTTCTCAGCTTTTACCTTGCAGGCTTTTTCATTGTTACTCTCTCCGAAGAATATTTTTCGAGCCTTAAGTCTTTGCAGTCTTTTTTTTATTGCTGTACTTGCTCTGAATAAATTTCTTTCCAGCCCTAACAAGGTGCTAATGGTCTTCCCAGCTTTCATTGTTACTTTCTCCGAATAAGGTTTTTTTAAGCCCTAACAAGGGGATAAAATAACGTGCTGAAACTGATCAGACTAAGGATGCTAGCCAGATAAATATCTGGTAGGCAGATTCCCCCACCCCCTATTCTCCTACCCAAAAACTAAGGTGCGTCTTATACTCCGGAAAAGACAGTAAGTAATTGACATGATCATTGAAGATGGGGACCGAGGCAGGTGCCTAATCCCATTGTTGAAGACCAAAAGTAAACCAAAAGTAGGGATAAGACATGAAAAAAATAGGAAAAACCTAAAAACAACGAGGACAGCGAAGCGAAGAGGCGATCCTGAATGAAGAGAGTGCCCACCGACTCCAATTTCAAAGAATTTGCATTAAAAAAAGCCCCATGAAGCTCAGCAAGGCCCATAAGGTATTACAAAGAGCACAACCACAAATAAGGCATCCCAACCTCAAAAGAGCTGTGCGAAATTCCCTGAGGAGACAGCTCAGAAAGGACATCTTTGCAACTGGAGCAGGGGAGACCCAATCACCCGAAGTCATCAGACCCGGTGAGATTCGACCCGGTATGTATGCATTGCCTGCCGGTGTGTGTGCGTTGGTAGCAATATGTCCCAGCCTTCTCCAGCTTGTTTCACCTACCCTGCTGCTCCATAACAAAACAAAACAAAGCTGCCAACTTTGTTTTAGCTAGAAACCCTGATATCACCCAGCTTGTTCAGATGAGAGAGTATAGACTGCCCTTAAAGAAAAGGATTCTTTCTTTGCTTCAAAGGGAGGAAGCTAAACAAACCTTCGCTCACGGAGTTTAAAACCAGCCTCCTTTGCAAGGATTTTTTGGAGAATCAAAGGACAGTCTGCTCAATCTTCCTGTGTCTCCCTGCATAAAGAAGTAGCGGTTGAAGGGGAAAAGACTCCCCCGCCTGGATCAATTTACAAAAGACTTTGCTTAAGTATAAAGTACCGTATATATTCCTGATTGGAAGGAGGGAAAATTGTTGTGCCAGTAAAAGTAAGATATATTTCATCTCCTTTGGGAAAACACTATATTTCTGCTGGCACAGTGAAAAGAGAGATCTGTGCTAAAACTACCTTTGAGAAGCTGCAATAAAAAGTATTTTTGCATTGGAATAATAAACGGAGCTGTCTAGCAAAAGAAGGAAAAAAGGCAGGGTTACAAATTCTGCATTTATAAGACAGTGGAAAACAAAGGATTTGTACTTGTTGTTTCACTCTTTTCAAGCCACATATTACTGTCTGGAGCACAAGGGACAGCTAAGCCTACTCAGAGACTGCAGTGGAAGTGAAGTCTCTCCAAGATACAGAGATATTCAACTCTCCAGGAAACAGAGATATCCAACGTGCTCAAGTATATCAGCATGTTACTGCTTATTCTTGCTGGTTTCAAGCAATAACCAGGAAAAGCCTTACCTTCAACTCAGGCACCACAGTATAGTTTGCTAATTATTAATTGATAAAATTGATTGATAATAGATTGATATTAGATGAAATTGAATAATAATTGTCTGATAATTGATGAAAACTATGAAACTATTGATGACTGATAATTGATGAAAATTATAGATGTTTGATAAAAATTGATAGATGATTGATAATTGATGAAACTGATTAATAATTGATTAATTGATCACCAGCTTGTCCAATAATTATCGTATTTTTCTGTGTATAAGGTGCATAAGGCGCACCTAGATTTTAGAGGATGAAACCAAATGGTGCAATAGTATATTGTTTAATAAAATACCAGTGTAGCAGAATACTTTTTACAACCATGTATGCTGTTTAAAACCATGTACACTTTTTAAAACTGTATACTTTTAAAAACAATATACACTTTTTACAAACTTCAAACTTGACAGCTTTAATACTTGTGGACTTCAACTCCCAGAATTCCTCCTTCAATCATGCTACCTCAGGAATGGGAGTTGAAGTCCACAAGCCTTAAACTTGCCAAGTTTAAAGACCCTTGCACTCCTACCTCAGGGGTCTTCCAACTTGAAATTGGTCTTCAAACCTGTCAGGCAGCTTGCTTCCAGCAGGGGAAGCGGTGGCGGCTCCTCAGATAAAGGCTTCTTCCAGCGGCAGCCAGCGGCAGCTTTTCTGAGCAGCTAGCAGCAGTGGTAGCAGCTTTCCTGTTTTGCAAGCTGATGGTGGTGGCCTGCAAGTGTGTGGGGAGGGCAACTGAGATGGCTCTCATTGCAAGTGCCACACTGCTCTCTTGGGTGGCCGGGAGGGGGAAGGAAAGGTGGGCGCTCTAGAGTTCTACATGCGAGACCAAGGGAGAGAGGCGCCCACGCGACAGAGGATAGAAGCTTGGCTTTCCCCCATGCCGTCAAACAGACAACAAGTGGTCAAAATAGGGAGTGCCCTATCTAATCCTGTTCCTGTTAACAGTGGTGTACTCCTAGGTACTAGGACTAACACTCTGTATACTCTCTATAAATGACCTTTGCGATCACATTACAAGCAACTGCATTCTCCTCGCCAATGATATAAAACTCTTCAACACCACTGACAACGCTGCTACCTTTCAAAAAGACCTTGACTCTGTGTCAGAATGGTTAAACATCTTGCGACTTCAAATCTCAATTAACAAATGCTCTGTCTGGCACATTGGCAAAAAGAATCAGAACACCAATTACATGCTGAATAAACAAGACTTTGCAAATGACTCACTCTGTCAAAGATTTTGGAAAACAGAAATCCCTCGCTACTTCACGGTTCATCTTTCACAGATTCACTATTTCATGGGTTTTCAAAGGGGGCTTAAATCCATTAAATCCATTGAAAATTTTAAATCCAATAAAAATTCATAAAATTCTTCTATAGTACTACTATACTCTATTAAAGAAACTGGTAGGATATCACATGTAGTTCCAGCTGAGAAACATTATAAAGTCCAAATACTCATTAAATACATAAAAAAACGTCTAAGTTTTAAGTTCAAGTTTTAAAACTTTTAAAAAAAGTTTTAAAATTCCAAATACTCAATAAATACATAAAAAATATCTTTCCTCTACCTCACGGAAATTCATTTTTCACAGGTGGTCTTGGAACGCATCCCCCGCGAAAAACAAGGGATCACTATTCATATCTAATGATCTAAGTGCTAAAACCCACTGCAATAACATCGCCAAAAAGGCTTCAAGAGTTGTTAATGTAATCTTATGTAGCTTCTTCTTGGTAATATCACACTATTAACCGGAGCATACAAAACATTCGCTAGACCAATCCTTGAATGCAGTTCTTCTGTGTGAAACCCACACTGCATATCATACATAAATACATTAGAAAGTGTCCAGTGATACTTTACTGGAAGATCCCTCCCCTCCTCTACTTGCAACAAAATACCTTATGCAACCAGACTTGAAATTCCAGTTAATAGTCAGTCAGCTGATGAGTTGAGTGACGGAAATGGTTTCTTATTCATTTTTGCTAATTAATAAAGAGAGCTGAGGATTTAGAGATGAGTTAATAGAAAATATGGCACAGTGTGAAATGAAGAAGCATCTGGTTGTATGGTAAGAGACAGTGATGAGTTTTAATGAAGCCACTTTTGGACCTTTGCGAGAAAATCAAATGTAATTTTGATTTTGGGATTTGATTAGAATTATATAAGTAATGTAGACATTGTTAGCTTTGGGCATATGGGTTGGGTATCTTTCTTATGTATTGTATATTTGTATGGAAAAAGTTGGAAGCCATTTTTTCATTATTTTCTTTTTTCAGTTTTATTAACCTTATTTTGCTATCTGGTTCTTTTTTCTTTCTTTTTATTTTTACTTGTTTCTTTTTAGTCATGTTTTTGAAACTTAACAAAACTGTAAATACAAAGGATAATGCTAAAAATGCTTAAAGAAAAACAAACACCCAACCATCAGCCGCCACTTACCTGCTTGCCAGCCTTATAGTGAATCATCTGGGATTTCCTGACTAATTCCTTCAGGACTCATCTCCCAGAATTTTATACTTAGGTTTTTATATTTAAGGTTCCTGGAAATTGCACTGAGAGTAATTATCCTTCTGGAGCACTTAGCTTGTATTACAATTTTAGCTGGTAATTTTATTTTTACAATTATGTTATTTTCCATTTCCCCCCCAGAAAATCAAGGCTTTTAATGAAGACCTCTTAAAAATTTTACATGGAGAAGAGGATAGCAAATGTTCAAACAATAGTAGAACAATTACACATATTCGAAAGGCATTTAATGGATGGCAAGATACAGTTGATAAGAAGACTAAAGGTAAACTCAATTTGGTTCTGTGCTTTTTATTAGTGGACGCTTAGTTTCAACATGAGTAAGGAGCTGGAATTGTGGATATGTTTTTATTGCTACACATTCAGTTGACTTGTTAGTAGTATGAAAGGTTTGTTATATATAGTAACTTGTATAATTGTCATTGAAAATCTATAAGAAGAAAGATTAAAAACTAATATAAAGTAAGAAAAATCTAGAGCTAAAAATGCAAGGAAAAAAGGAAAAGAAAAGAAAGGTACAAATAAGTAGCTGTCAATCTTCTTTACTACAGTTTTAAGTATAATAATAAATTTACTATGTAATCTAACTCTCTTCTTTTTGTAATTAAAACTACAAATCATAACTTCATTTTTTTCTGTTTTATGCAAAAAAGCCATAAGGGGTTTCCAGCAATAAACATAGGTAATTTTTTCTCAGATCAGTCAATTTAGCCATATCAGCAAGTTCAGGCATATATTTTCCTATTGTTCAATCTGTGTACCAGTAATTGAGTCCAAACTCTCTTGTTATGTGAGATATTTGTTAAGTGAGTTTTGCCCCCTTTTACGACCATCTTCTGAAGTAATGTAGGGTTTCATGCTTAAGCAGGGGATTAGACTAGAAGACCTCAAAGGTCCCTTCCAACTCTGTTGTTGTTGTTGTTATATCAATTTATACCTTTTTAATAAATTCCATACATTTTATGCATTTCTTCTACCTAGCTCATATCAACACTTAACAAACTTAAGTTTCCCCTCTAAATTTATATAACATATTTAATCTCTCATAATAATAAAAAAACTATAGAAAAAAAGTAATTCAACCTATAACAATTACCTTATTTATAAATCTTAGTAGTCAAATCCCAAGCATACTTATAATAATAATAATAATAATAATAATAATAATAATAATTATTATTATTATTATTATTATTATTTATTAGATTTGTATGCCGCCCCTCTCCGAAGACTCGGGGCGGCTCACAACAACGATAAAAACAATATTATACTGGCACAAATCTAATATTAAAAAAACCCCTAAAAACCCTATCATAATTAAAAACCAAACAACACATACATACCAAACATAAATTATAATTATTCTTCAAAATTTCATAAATTTGCTTTAAATGTAATCCTGTTACCTTCTAATAACCTCTAAATGTTTAACAATTTCAAATCTATTCAATTTATAACCTTAAATCAGCTTATGCCCCATTAATAATACTGTTATAATGTTTATCAAAATCAATATTCCATTAATATATTTCATTAATTTTACTTATATTTTTCCCATATATTCATATATATTGTCAGCACCCTAAATAGCATCTGAGAAATAAATCAGATTCCAGTCCAATTCTTTCATCCAAGGTTCGATTATTAACAGAGCCATGTTGGTTATACTGTTGCCATTGGGAGTTTCTACAGCAAAGATTGGCTGCTGCGCCTGACAGCCAATATAAAAAGCTGTCGGGCATGGCCAGGAAGAAGTTAGTATTGGGATGGAACTTCCATCCCGATAATAGCTTCCATCTTCCACCCCGGTACTAACTTCTTCCCAGACCCCATCCACTGTGAAGGATCTGGGGAAAGGGCCCTGCAGTGTGGGATGTTATATATCACAACCGGAACTCTGAAATAACTCTTTATTGACTTAACAAGGAACTACAGAGCAGGCACGAACTAGGACTGAACAGCAAAGCACAAACTGGATAAGAATGTCTCAGCCATGTCTGACAGCTTTTTATATCAGTTGTAAGGCACAGCAGTCAATCCGGGCTCCAGAAACTCCCACTCCCGGAACTGGCCAATCAGGAGCAAGTCCATACTAGCCAGAAATAATTGGAATTTGTTAGCCGTGAATTGCAGCCCGTTGTCACTAACGATAATGTCAGGGAGGCCATGAGTTGCAAAGATCTTCTGAAGTATTGAAATTAAAGCCTCAAATTAAAGCACTTCATCAATTGTATGTCAACCCACCCTGAGAATGCATCTACTAATATGAAGAATTGTTGGCCATGGAAAGGGCCTGCAAAATCGGCGTGCAGCCTGGCCCATGGCCTCTTCGACATCTCCCAAGGTCTAGGGGCTGAAACTGGAGGAGCTGCCCTTGAGGTTTGGCATTCAGTACACTGGGCAACCCACAACTCGATTTCCTTGTCAATGCCTGGCCACCAAACATAACTACGGGCCAGGCTCTTCCTACGAACAATACCTGGGTGACTGTCGTGTAGTAGTTGTAGGACAGCTGTTCTTAACTCTAGAATTATGATAACCCTATGGCCGCAAAGAAGGCAGCCCTTTAAGTTCTAGCTGTCTATGTGAAGGCATTTAATTTGGGATCTGGGGCATGTAACGGCCACCCTCTTCTGATCCAGTCTGTTATTTGGGGCAGAATCCTTGGAGGTGGCTTTAGCTATGGCTGCTGCTGATAGCACAGGTGTCCATTCTTCTATCATGAAAACACTGGATGCTAGGGCTGGGTCCTTTACTGGGACTGGTAAGGGGCACGGACTCAAGGCGTCTGCATGTGGCAATGATTTACCAGGGCAGAAAACCAAATCATAGGTTAAGCAGACATGAATTCAGCCCACTTTGTTATGTGAGGGGAGATTAAGAATGATGTCTGCTTAGATCCTGAGAGTGTACCCAGTAAAGATTTGTGGTCTGTGAACACAGTAAAAGGCCATAGATACAGTCATGAAATTTTTTGACAGTGGCCATGATGGCCAAAGCCTCCTTATCTGTCTGACTATAATAGAAACATAGAAACATAGAAGTCTGACGGCAGAAAAAGACCCCATGGTCCATCTAGTCTGCCCTTATACTATTTTCTGTATTTTATCTTAGGATGGATATATGTTTATCCCAGGCATGTTTAAATTCAGTTACTGTGGATTTATCTACCACGTCTGCTGGAAGTTTGTTCCAAGGATCTACTACTCTTTCAGTAAAATAATATTTTCTCATGTTGCTTTTGATCTTTCCCCCAACTAACCTCAGATTGTGTCCCCTTGTTCTTGTGTTCACTTTCCTATTAAAAACACTTCCCTCCTGGACCTTATTTAACCCTTTAATATATTTAAATGTTTCGATCATGTCCCCCCTTTTCCTTCTGTCCTCCAGACTATACAGATTGAGTTCATTAAGTCTTTCCTGATACGTTTTATACTTAAGACCTTCCACCATTCTTGTAGCCCGTCTTTGGACCCGTTCAATTTTGTCAATATCTTTTTGTAGATGAGGTCTCCAGAACTGAACACAGTATTCCAAATGTGGTCTCACCAGCATTCTATATAGCGGGATCATAATCTCCCTCTTCCTGCTTGTTATACCTCTAGCTATGCAGCCAAGCATCCTACTTGCTTTCCCTACTGCCTGACTGCACTGTTCACCCATTTTGAGACTGTCAGAAATCACTACGCCTAAATCCTTTTCTTTTGAAGTATTTGCTAACACAGAACTGCCAATACAATAGTCAGATTGAGGATTCCTTTTCCCCAAGTGCATTATTTTACATTTGGAAACATTAAACTGCAGTTTCCATTGCTTTGACCATTTATCTAGTAAAGCTAAATCATTTACCATATTGCCGACGCCTCCAGGAATATCAACCCTATTGCACACTTTAGAGTCATCGGCAAATAGGCAAACCTTCCCTACCAGACCTTCCCCTATGTCACTCACAAACATATTAAAAAGAATAGGACCCAGAACAGACCCTTTTGGCACACCGCTTGTAACCTGACTCTGCTCAGAATACTCGCCATTCACAACAACCCTCTGGTGTCTATGCTTCAGCCAGCTGCAAATCCATTGAACTATCCAGGGATTAAGTCCAATCTTCACTAATTTATCTATCAGCTCTTTATGTGGAACCGTATCAAAGGCTTTGCTGAAGTCCAGGTAGGCAATATCCACGGCACCACCTTCATCCAACACCTTTGTGACATAGTCAAAGAAATCAATGAGATTAGTCTGACATGATTTGCCTTCAGTAAAGCCATGCTGATTTGGGTCCAATAATTTATTGTTTTTTAGGTGCTGATTTATCCTCTTTTTCAGTAGAGTCTCCATCATTTTAACGACAACTGATGTCAAGCTAACTGGCCTGTAGTTACCAGCTTCTTCTCTACTGCCCTTCTTGTGGATAGGCACAACACTTGCCATTCTCCAATCCTCAGGAACATCTCCTGTTAACAAGGATTGGTTAAACAAATCAGTCAGGGGGGTAGCAATGACAGATCTGAGTTCTTTAAGAACTCTGGGGTGGATGCCATCTGGACCCATTGCCTTATTTATCTTTAATCGTTCAAGTTCTTCTAAGACATCGGCTTCTAAGATCACTGGAGCTGAATCCGTACAGTTGGAGGCAATGCTATATCTCTCTATAGTATTATTTTGTAAGGTGTCTTTTGAGAAAACTGAACAGAAGTAGCTATTGAAATGGTCAGCGATCTCCTTATTCCCATTAATGCATGTATTTTTCCCGGTACTAAGCTTCGTGATGCCGCAGTTTTTCTTCTTCTTATCACTAATATATCTGAAGAAGGTTTTATCCCCCTTCTTTAGAGATTTGGCAATTTCTTCCTCTTTTGAGGCTTTAGCAGCATATATTATCTGTTTCGCCTCCTTCTGTCTCATTTTATACACCTCCCTATCAGCTATACTTCCAGACTCTTTATACCTCCTATAGGCAGCCTTTTTTTCATTGACTATAGTCCTTACATCATTGCTAAACCATAGCGGTTTCTTCTTCCTTTTACCTTTAGTTATTTGTCTTACATACAGTCCAGTGGCTTTTAAGATGGCCTTTTTAAATACAGTCCATTGGGTGCTCGCTCCTGCCATTTTATCCCTCCCCTTTAATTCATTATCTAAATATTCCCCCATTGCATTAAAATTTGTTTTTCTGAAATCCAATACTTTGGTTGCATTATAGGATTGCTCACAATGAGTTTTTACATCAAACCACAAACATAGATGGTCACTGCAACCTAAATTTTCTCCCACCTTGACATCTGAAACCCAATTCCCATTCGTAAAAACTAAATCTAGAATATTCTCCCCTCTAGTTGGTGTCTTAACCAGCTGTGCCAGAGCTGCTCCTGTAAAGGCCTCTATTATATTCTTACTTTTGCATGTAAGGGCACTGGGGATATTCCAGTCAACATCAGGCATGTTGAAATCACCCATAACCACAATATCTCCCTTTACTGCCATTTGGGTAATTTCATCCACCATCTTGTTGTCATATTCCTCAGATTGCCCTGGAGGCCTATAGATCACCCCAATTCTAATGACAGAACCGTCTTTATTTTGCATGCAAATCCAGAGGGTCTCTAGATCTTGACATGTATTTTGAATTAGTGTTGTTTTTAGAGTTTCTTTAACATAAATGGCTACTCCACCTCCCCTTCTCTCTATTCTATCCTTCCTATACAGTGTATATCCTGGTATGGATATTTCCCATTCATTAGAATCCTTAAACCATGTCTCAGTTATGGCAACCAGGTCCAAATTATCTCTAGATATTATGGCCATTAATTCACAGAGCTTGTTGCTCAAGCTTCGAGCATTCGTGCACATTACACGAAGAACATTATTTTCATTATTAGTTTGCCCCTTATCATCAACAACTACATCTATTTTATTTGCAGCTCCCTTTTCATAAGCTTCCAAAAACTGCTTTATCCTCATTGGTCGGGGACAGAAATCACCCACATCAGTTACATCTCTGTCCCCTTTACCTAGTTTAAATGCCTGTCCAAAAAAGTTCTGAATTCCTCACCGAGTACCTGGGTACCTCTGTATGATGGATGCAAACCATCCCTCTTAAACAACTCCCTATTAGACCACCTACTGACATCATGACTTACATAGCCAAAACCTTCAGCTTTACACCACTGCTTTAACCACACATTAAACTCTATGATACACGTTGTTTTATCCTCTTGGCCACAAACCGGTAACACCTCTGAGAAAGTCACTGAATCTGCTATTTTACCCAGCTCCACACTTAGACATTGAAAATCTCTTTTTACTACATTGACATTTCTCTGGGACAAATCATTTGTGCCAAGATGCACCACCACATCAATGTTATTACCTTTACTCACAGCCTTGACAATGTTTGTAATCCTCCTCCTGTCCCTGCTGGCAGTGGCCCCTGGGAGACACCTCAGCACCTTCACCACGTCCTTACTCTGTCTCAAATCAACACCTCTAACAGTCGAATCACCCACAAGAAAATGTGTCCTCTTTATATTTCTACTAACTGCACTTGATGGTTTGGTGACATTTACAACAACTTCCCCTTTGAATATCCCCTCATTCTCTGCCTGAGGGGCCTTGCTAATATCTCCAACATCCTTACTATTTAAATCCGCAAGAACAGTATAGGAATTCGATAAAGAATTCGATAAAGAGAGACCAAAATAATTGTTTTTGACAGTGTGAGAGAGAAGAAGGCAATGCGTGCCTCTGTTCCATAAGCTAGCAACTGGTTAAGTACTGCACCAATTCTGTATTGTGATGCATCGGCTGCAATAGCTATGGGTATCCTAGGGTTGTACTGAACTAGTAAGGCAAAGTGTTTTGACAGCTTCAAAAGAGGTCTGGGCTTCAGGCCCCCATTCACAGAGTTTGTTAGCATTCAATAACCTGTGCAATGGCTCTGCCAATGTTGCTTTATGTGGCAGGAAAAAACTGTAGAAATTGAGCAGGCCCAAAAAGGCCCACAGCTGTTTATTGGTTGGGGGGGGGGAGCTGCCTTAATAGCAGATACCTTGGCCAGTGAAGGGTAGATTCCCTTGGAATCCACAATAAATCCAAAAAATTCCACCCTAGGGACTCCTACCCAGCATTTGCTTTTCTTTAGTTTCAGGCCTGCCTGGCAAAATTTCAGGAGATATTTTTTAAGGCGATGCAAGGGTTCTGAGTTTGAAGACGCTGAAATAAGGATGTCATTGAAATATGGGACTACACCAGGCAGGCCCGAGGGCAACTGCTCCATAATACTCTGAAAGATACCAGGGGCCATGCTTATATCAAATTGGAGATGCCGACAGCGAAATGCCCCTTGATGGGTAACCAATGTCAGAGCTTCAGCAGTAGCATCATCTACAGGTAACTGCTGGTATGCTTGGGCCATGTCCAATTTGGCATATACTGACCCCTGGCCTAAAGAATGCAGCAGATGGTGCACAACCGGCACCAGATAAGGGTGTGCTTGTAAAGCCTTGCCTAACGTGCACTTAAAGTCCCCACAAATTCTAATTGACCCATCAGGCCTTATCAGAGTTTCCCATCGGGCATGGTCAGAACCTTCTAGAATTCCCTGAGCAATAAGTTTATCTAGCACCGCTTCCACTGCTTGTTTTAAAACGAAGGACATTCTTCTAGATTTCAGGCAAATAGGGGCAACCCCAGGATCCAGATTCAAGGATATAGGCTTACCATTCTAGCATCCCAATCCCTCTAAAAATAAATCGGCAAATTCTAGAAGATACAGTCAAAATCACAATTAATAGTGTGAACCTCTGTTACTCTGAGCCCCAAAGCATCCAACCAATCCAATCCCAGTAAAGGAGGAAGTGGCTTGGGAACCACCACCAGTGGCAGTAGGCCTGCAAAAATTCCCGTTGACAAACAAGTCCACGTGCCCCATGATAGGAATAGAGTTCCCTTGATAATCCCGTAACACTATGTTAGAATGTCCTGTTTGCTTGTTTTGGAGTATGTTAATAAAGCACCTAAATTGTGGCCTGTGTTGCCTCCCTTCTTCTTGCTCGCTCTGACCTGACACTAGCCATTGCCATCAATGATGCCAGAGCTGTGGAGTCTTCAAATAACTGTGCAGCTGACATCCAATGCCGCCTGCCTGCAGCCACCCACCCGCTAGCTCCACCAGGCATCCATTCGCAAACCTGCCTTCCAGATGACAGCTCTCGCCCTGGAGAGACGGCCTCCCACCTCCGCTCTGCCAATCACGGGAGCGCGGAACAACAGGACAAACCTCCACCCTGCAGGAGATGCGGTAACATGCACACTGGCAGGAAGTGCCGTTTTCGAAATGTAGATTGCTATACCTGCGGACGTACAGGCCATATCTCAGCAGTCTGCTATTCGAATCCTAGCCGGAGAAGACCCCAATCGTCGCCAGAGCAGCACACTGCTTGCAACCTGTCGACTCGTCCAGCCGACTGCTTCAACACAAATCCTGACCCAGAACGGTTTGACAAAGAGGAGAAAGTGTCCCTAGCCACTAGAGGTGGGCCTAAGAAACTTTCTTTGTCTGTAAAGATAGAAAGGACATGGAAGTAGACACAGGCTCCTCGAGGAGTCTGGTATCTTTGGATGCCCTTACTAAGTTGTTGCCTTCTTTCTCCACAATCAAATTGAAACCCTCCAGTGTTAAGCTACGGGACTATCAGGGGAATGCGATTCCCACAAAGGGGGAGGGAACGTTTTTGTTGAAAAAGGCAAATTCTCTGGTCCCCTCCCTCTGGACCATATTAAACATAGCATTATCACAAGCATTTAAAAAACAGGCAACGCGCCAGTCCTCAGACAGACCCCTCAACTCATTAGCTCGGAGGTAAACCTCAAACCTTTGAAGGTATGCTTCCCAGGTTTCTGTGCTGGGTGAAAAAGAATCGAAACTAGCCGGATTCAAAAATCAGCTGACGACTTGAGCTTGCATGGCCACAGATATAGGTTTGCATGCCACTTGTGTCACACATGCCATAGGTTCACCATCACAGGGCTGAATGGCCAATTAACCCCAAGTTTTACTCTTGAGGAGACCTCCACCTAAAGAACCATTCCTGCCTTTTAGCAGCTCTGTGCGCCTGTGCATTAAGAATAACTTTCTCCTCTTCTTCCTCTTCACTGATGGGAGCTTCTGGAGGTTCTGAAGGCCCTGGCTGAATCTCCGTATCTGGTACCAAGTCCTTTCCAGCCTCCACACTGTCTGCCTCAGGTACAGGCTATACAAGCCACTGGTGCCTCACCACAACAACCTCTGCACTGTCAGAATCCACTACCAGCTGCACTGAATGGCCATTAGAGGGCATATCTCTCTCTTGTCTTGCAATGCTCTCTACATGGGGCTGCTTTTGAAAAGCTCTCGGAAACTACAAATTGTGCAAAATGCATCAGTGTGAGCAGTCATGGGTTACCCAGACATTCGCATATTTTTCCAACACTCCGTGGTCTGCATTAGTTGCCAATTAGTTTCCTGACCCAATTCAAAGTGTTGGTTATGGCCTATAAAGCCCTACATAGCATGGGACCAGAATACCTCAGAGACTGCCTTCTGCTGCATGAATCTCAGCGACCAGTCAAGTCCCACAGAGTTGGCCTCCTCCAGGTTCCATCAACCAGACAATGTTGTTTGGCGGGACCCAGGGGGAGAGCCTTCTCTATGGGGGCCCCAGAGATTTGTACATCCCCCATCCTCCTTGCCTTCCGTAAGAGTCTGAAGACTCACTTATTCCGCCAGGCTTGGGGCCATTAGATCTTTGCCTCTGCCCAATGAATGTGTTGAGAGAATGTGGAGTGAATGGAATGATTATTTGTTATGGTTTTTTATTTATTTATTATTTTATTACTTAGATTTGTATGCCGCCCCTCTCCGAAGACTCGGGGCGGTGTTTTAGATTTTTAATTAGTTAATTGGATTAAGATGTTGTGTATTGTATATTTATATGTTGTGAGACGCCCTGAATCTTCAGAGAGGGGCGGCCTAGAAATCAAATTAAATTAAATCAAATAAATAAATAAATACATAAATACATAAATACATAAATAAATAAATTAAACAAATTAAATAAATTAAATACATACATACATACATACATACATACATACATACATACATACATACATACATAAAAATCTGAGAAAGAACCTGGACTAGGATATAGTCTTCAGAGAAGGGCGGCATACAAATCTAATAAATCTAATAATAATAATAATAATAATAATAATAATAATAATAATAATAATAATATTTTCTTGGGAGTGTCTAGAATCTGTGGAAGATTTTAATCCAGAGACTTAGTATTTTTTGGATTATAACACGCACTAGAGTCTAAGACAAAGCTTAGTTTTGAGGGAGGAAAATAAGAGAGAAAGCTGATTGGCGGGTGGATCAGCCTTCTGGAATACCCCCAATTAGCTGTTCCCAGAGGTGAATTTTAGCAACAGCTTTGTTGGTTGTGAATTCTGTGCTTTGCTTTTTTTCCTGAAGCTCCGTTTGAGAGGCTTTTTCCAGCCTCCCTTTGAGAGGCTTTTTTCAGCCTCTGAAACCTCCATTTGAGAGGCTGGGACAGCTACATTCAGATTTTCACCTTTTTTTGGCGGGGGGGGGGGAGATCCACCTATACTCTGAAAAATATGCTACCGATAGTATTTCCTTTGCTGTTGGACATATTTGATAATCAGAGATGGGGAAGTTGATGTGGTATATTTTGGCTTTTTATATGCATGGGCAGAATTTGCATGGGTAGAATTAGTTCAATATGATATTTTATGTTGACATTTTAGATTTTAGAATTTTTCATGTGAGTGATACAAATGTTTGTAAAATAAAGTAAAAAAATTATTTTGCAGTAAACACTATTGAAATATGGGATTCTGAATATATACCCCGTGGCAGAGAACTTCCAGGTTTTGTCAATTTCAAAATTTTTGAGAACTCTGTAAGATGGCAAATTAAACAATTAGAAGATCCAGCAATTGAAGTGTTGAAAGAAGTTGCAGGTAACTTCTAATTCTCATGTTCTCATTTGCATGAAATACTTTGTGAATAACTCTTTAAGAATATTTTGTCCAGCCGTTGCAGTTTTTGATGTGCATTGTTTAATACAAAAAGAGTTTAAATAAACCCTACTGAATAATGGTGATGCGCAATCTAGAAAAAAATATAATTCTATGAAGGGCTTCTGTGCTTCTTGGGTTGGCAGTTGTACTGAATATGTCTGCTAAGGTCTCCCTGCTGCACTAGGTGGAAAGGTTGCTCCAATAATGCTAGAAGTGTTCCACTGGAAGGGTCAATGCCCCCAAAACTCTGCCTTTTATGTCTTTATTCTAATGGAGGGATAGCTCCTCTCAAGCTTTCCCTAAAAGGAGCACTGGAATCTTTAAGGATGAACACCAACCATGTCTGAAGCCTCTACAGGTAATCCTTGATTTATGATAGATAATTTAGTGATTATTCAAAATTACTACAGATCCCCCAAAGGTACTTACAACTTGTTCCCAAGTTACATCTGTTGCAGCGCCTGTGTGGTCATTTGCCTTTATGCCTCATCACAGAGACACTATAGCAAGTCATCCTGTGTCTTCCTCCCCACTCATACCCCCATCCCCGCCCCCCCCCCCCCGCTCTTCCAGGTCCCCACAGACATTGGGCCTGTTTTACTACTTCATCAGGTTCCTGCTCTTTCCCATCCGGCCTGTCTCACCAATTGCTCACTTACCTTTCAAAAAGTTTTGTGTACTGCGTTACTGCGTCTTCGACATGGCCAGTTCACCCCCCTGCACTTAGGGCAACCTTCTGCTGGCCCTCGGTGCCTTACTGGCCAACAATTCCCAGGATTGATGCCGAAGTTAGATCTTCAAAGCTCAGAATGTTGCGGTACAGAAGTAGCGCAGAAAAAGATGGCTGCTTGTGAAATTCTGCCACATGCCCCAGCAATGGAGTCCCCTGTTTTGCTCCCAACATCCTAAATTCTGAATATCTTCGCAAGAGCTGTGGTGGCACAGTGGTTAAACTGCAGTACCGCAGGCTGACTTTGTTCACTGCCAGGAGTTCGATCCTGACTGGCTCAAGGTTGACTAAGCCTTTCATCCTTCCGAGATGGGTAAAATGGGGATCCAGATTGTTGGGGGGCAAATGCTGATTCTGTAAACTGCTTAGTGAGAGCTGTAAAGCACTATGAAGCAGTATATAAGTCTAAGTGCTATTGCTATTGGTAAGCGAGCGATCGGTGATGGGGCAGGTGGATGTGGACAAGGCGCAGGTGGCTTTGGAAACCCCCGAGGAGTGTGAAGCAGAACCTGGGGTATCTCAGTGAATGGCGGGAAGCCTTGGGAGGCCAAAAGCAGCTGTGCTTGTCTTCTAGGGTCTTCCCCATCCCTCAGATGCCTCATATTCCAGTTAAGAACCTGCACATTCATTTAACAAAGATATTGGGAGGGAGCAGGGATGGGGACTTGTTAGGTGAAGCCATCTTGACTGTAATGGGAAGGCTCCATTAAGATCATAACTGAAGGATTACCTGTAGTTAAGAACAGTCATCTGAAGGGAACAAGTGGTTCCGCAGAAATATTCCCTTTCCAACAAACATCTCAGTCAGGCAGAAAGCCATAACTTATGTAATAATTACATCTGAAAAGGAAAGGAAAAGCGTTAAAATTCCCTAAAGAATAAGGGGCTATGAAGTCAGTATTAAATTGAATGTGTTAAAACATTTTTGAATCTTGCATTTTATGATTTTGTACAGAAACATAGTTATTTTATTTTATTTAGCATAGTTTACAACTGTACCTGTCCCATAACTATATAAATAGTTATAGATGACAGAAATTGCTAAAATTGTCAGCCTTTCTTTACTGTGCTGATAGTCAGGGGCTGCTGCTTCAGTTCTGGCTGTAAGACTCTTACTAGGTAACAGTTTGTAATTGAAGCCAGATTAATCATCATAATTAAATATCTGATTGTCCGTTAGGCTTTCAGTTTCAATAAAGTCTAGAATTTTTTTTTCTTGAATGCCTCTATTTCTTGAAAATCAGAAGACAGTTTCTCTCCACATAATTTACGGATTCCATAATGTTTCTTCCACCTGTATAGCAAACCAACGCTGGCTGTAACATCTGGGTCCTCTTCATCAAATTCCTTTTGAAAATGCAATGCCTTTTGCTGTAAAATAGGCCCTGAACCTTTGTCTCTGAACTGCAGAAACCAGACATACAAAGCTTCACTTTTTCATGGTTTTCTTCTCTTTCACTGCACCATCAGTAACTCTGGAGGAACACCATTTTTCTATCTCCAATCAGTTCCTTCTCCAGTCTCCTACAGTTACCCTTCCAACACCATAGTCATCTGCTACCTTCTGCAAGGTCCCTCCATTGTCCAGTCTCTTGATTGCCTCAAGTTTCTGATCCATTGATACAACGACCTTCTTCCTTTCATTACAATGTTTGGGGGCATGTTTGGGGACCTGGCTCTGCACGCCGACTTTCTTGTCGTGGCTGCCATGTTTGGGGGCGTGTCTTGGGGCACAGAAATGCCTACAGCCACGCCCCTAAGGAGCCACGATGTCAGGTAATCCAGAATGTCAGATTACCGAAGGACAGATAATGAAGACTCTACTGTATGTCCAAAATGCCTATCTGATAATATAACAAGCCGTATGACTTCTGTTCCAAAATATGAAATTGGGTTGGTATTAGATTAAGCCAATGTTAGGTAACCAGTCAGGAAGATTGAAACATTGTCAGGGCATTATGGGATTGCTTTTAGTTATGTTTGGACCTAGGATTGGGAAGACACAGGTGTCTGAATAGCTTAATATAGACAGTTCTTGATTTTGACATAGGACCATTGGCACAACTCTGTCTTTAACATAAAATGTAAGATGTAGTAGTAACTCTAGATACGAGTTGCTCTACATGCGAGTATTTCCAGATACGAGCTAGGAGGGGAGAGACATTTCTGTTCTATTCCCGAGCTGAAATTCGGGATACGAGCCGAGCGTCCACTAGGTGGCGCAAGAATCCTTGCTTTTGGTTAGAATCCTTGCTTTTGGTTATCTCGGAGGGGGAAAAAGTTATTTGTTCCAGAATACGAGTTGCCTCGAGATACAAGCTCCCTTATGGAACCAATTATGCTCGTATCTAGGGGTACTACTGTATATCACTTTTATAAATCACTTTTACATTAAAACAATTGTTCAGATTTTTCCAGGGTCCCTCTCTGAAACACATACATTTATATGATATGTTGCATTTAAATAGAAATCTGCAGGAGGAAAAAACCACTTTCTTTCATGCCTAATATCAGATACCTCTCCTGATTTTAATGTTTATTTATGTAGATCAAAGGTGATGTAAAGGCTTTAATCCCAATATCCAAATGTTGACTATACAATTATTAGATGGTGTATAATTGGGATCTGCCTATATTTTTAGTTGATCTCATCATTAAATTGTTTCCTCTTTTTTTCTAGAACTTGTGGGGAAAGAATTTGTTAAACTTGCTGTCCAACACTTCAGCAGTTTCTGTGCTCTCTGCAGGGTTGCTCAGGTAATTATTAGCCATACTTGCAATGAATTTCCAGAAGCATAGCAATGTAGTTTCAAGTGAAAACAATAAAACACTATAATAAACAAATTCATTATTTTTGAAGATTTCATGAATCACTGTCCATTTTAGATGTAGTTGTCTATGTGGATGTCTGACTAAGAAGAATAAATCTATATTTATGTCCTAACACAGTTAATTGCATTGATGGCATGATGGATGTGCAACTTGAGCTATAGATTATAATTTTCTTCACTGTCTTCAATTATCTGCTCTCCAATTAGACTTATTTCCTGTTTTCAGGGAAGAGTAGAACTATAGTCTAGATTGCGCTGTGAAGCAGTAGTTATCCCCATCTTCAAAAAAGGAGACTCTTCTCTCGTTGACAACTATAGACCAATATCACTATGCTGCGTCTCATGTAAAATCATGGAATCAATTATAAATCAATCTATCACCCTTTACTTAGAGTCTAATAACCTACTCTCTAACAAACAATTTGGATTCAGAAAGAAATTATCCTGCAACCTACAACTACTTCACTGCAAATGCAACCTACAACTACTTCACTGCAAAAACATATGGACTACCCAGCTAGATCAAGGAAAATCCATTGATGCAATTTATATTGACTTTTGTAAAGCCTTCAACTCAGTGGTCCACGACAAACTACTCCTAAAACTCAAACCCTATGGCATTTCAGGATTCCTCCACAGCTGGATTACTGCATTCCTGTCAAACATGTAACAAGTTGTCAAAATTGGAAGCGCCATTTCCACCCCCGTCCCTGTCAAAAGTGGCATTCCCCAGGGCAGCGTGCTAGGTCCTACTCTCTTCATTCTCTATATCAATGACCTCTGCGATCACATCACAAGCAACTGTGTTCTTTTCGCCGATGATGTAAAACTTTTCAACACCACGGACAACACATTCTCCAAAAAGAGCTCGACTTTGTCTCAGATTGGTCTAACACCTGGCAACTTCAAATATCAACCAACAAATGCTCTACCTTCCACATTGGCAAAAAGAACCCAAGCCTCATATATAAATTGAATAAACAAAATCTCACAGCCAACCCGCACTCCGTAAAAGACCTTGGAATTCTAATATCAAATGACCTAAGTGCCAAAGCCAAAAGGCTTCTAGAGTTGTTAACCTGATTCTACGCAGCTTCTGCTCCAGCAATCTCACACTACTCACCAGAGCCTACAAAACCTTTGCCAGACCCATCCTTGAATACAGCTTATCTGTCTGGAATCCATACCGCATCTCAGACATCAACACCATCAAAAATGTCCAAAGATACTTCACCAGAAGAGCCCTTCACTCCTCCACTCGAAACAGAATACCTTACGAAAATAGATTAACAATACTGGGTCTAGAGAGCTTAGAACTACGAAGCCTAAAACACAATCTAGGTATTGCCCACAAGATCATATGCTGCAATTTCCTGCCTGTCAATGACTACTTCAGCTTCAACCGCAACAACACAAGAGCATGCAACAGATTCAAACTTAATGTTAACTGCTCTAAACTTGACTGTAAAAATATGACTTTAGCAATCGAGTTGTCGAAGCGTGGAACTCATTACCGGACTCAGTAGTGTCAACCCCTAACACCCATCATTTTTCCCTTAGACTATCCACGATTGACCTCTACAAGTTCCTAAGAGGTCAGTGAGGGGCGTTTATAAGTGCACCAGCGTGCCTTTCGTCCCCTGTCCAATTGTGTCTCCTTTATCTCATATATCTTTTTTTCCTTTCATATATCTTCTCTATTTTTATATCTTTTCTTCTATCCTTTTCTTTATATATATTACTACATGTCTGTTCTCTTCAATATGTATTGTGTATTGGATAAACAAACAAACAAACTGCAGAAATCCCCCAATTGTAATTGTGCTAAACTCAAATTGTGCTCTAATTCTGTACAATGTAAATGAGCCATCAGAGATAGGAATTATATTCTTGTAATTCTCAAACCTTCTGAAAAGCATTGTGCTGGGGAAGTAACATATTTCTTAACCAGGGGGGAGCTGGGGAGCCCTTGCAGAGCAGTGCCGAGGATTTTAACTCGTTTTTCGCTGATAAAGTCGCTCAGATCCGGGCCGATCTCGACTCCAATTGTAAAACAGAGTCGACTGACAACGAGTGACTGGGGCACATACTTGTCCTCCTGTCTGGGAAGAGTTTGATCTGGTGACACCTGATGAAGTGGACAAGGCCATTGGAGCTGTGAGTTCCGCCACCTGTTTACTGGATCCGTGTCCCTCCTGGCTGGTTTCGGCCAGCAGGGAGGTGACACGGAGCTGGGCCCAGGAGATTACCAACGCTTCCTTGGGGAGGGGAGTTTTTCCAACACTCTATAAAGAAGCACTTGTGCGCCCCCTCCTCAAGAAGCCTTCCCTGGACCCAGCCGTACTTAATAACTATCGTCCAGTCTCCAACCTTCCCTTTATGGGGAAGGTTGTCGAGAAGGTGGTGGCACTCCAGCTCCAGCGGTCCTTGGAAGAAGCCGATTATCTAGGTCCCCAGCAGTCTGGTTTCAGGCCCGGTTACAGCACGGAAACCACTTTGGTCGCGTTGATGGATGATCTCTGGCGGGCCTGGGACAGGGGTTTATCCTCTGTCCTGGTGCTCCTTGACCTCTCAGCGGCTTTCGATACCATCGACCATGGTATCCTTCTGCGCCGGCTGGAGGGGCTGGGAGTGGGAGGCACTGTTCTTCAGTGGTTCTCCTCCTACCTCTCTGGCCGGTCGCAGTCGGTGTTAGTGGGGGGTCAGAGGTCGGCTCCGAGGTCTCTCCCTTGTGGGGTGCCTCAGGGGTCGGTCCTCTCCCCCCTGCTATTTAACATCTACATGAAACCGCTGGGTGAGATCATCCAAGGACATGGGGTGAGGTATCATCAATATGCTGATGATACCCAGCTTTACATCTCCACCCCATGCCCAGTCAACGAAGCGGTGGAAGTGATGTGCCGGTGCCTGGAGGCTGTTGGGGCCTGGATGGGTGTCAACAGACTCAAACTCAACCCGGATAAGACGGAGTGGCTGTGGGTTTTGCCTCCCAAGGACAATCCCATCTGTCCGTCCATTACCCTCGGGGGGGGGAATCATTGACCCCCTCAGAGAGGGTCCGCAACTTGGGCGTCCTCCTCAATCCACAGCTCACATTAGAAAACCATCTCTCAGCTGTGGCGAGGGGGGCGTTTGCCCAGGTTCGCCTGGTGCACCAGTTGCGGCCCTATCTGGACCGGGACTCATTGCTCACAGTCACTCATGCCCTCATCACCTCGATGTTCGACTACAGTAATGCTCTCTACATGGGGCTACCTTTGAAAAGTGTTCGGAAACTTCAGATCGTGCAGAATGCAGCTGCGAGAGCAGTCATGGGCTTACCTAGGTATGCCCATGTTTCACCATCACTCCGCAGTCTGCATTGGCTGCCGATCAATTTCCGGTCACAATTCAAAGTGTTGGTTATGACCTTTAAAGCCCTTCATGGCATCGGACCAGAATATTTCCGAGACCGCCTCCTGCCGCACGAATCCCAGCGACCGATTAGGTCCCACAGAGTGGGCCTTCTTCGGGTCCCGTCAACCAAACAATGTCGGTTGGCGGGCCCCAGGGGAAGAGCCTTCTCTGTGGTGGTACCGACTCTCTGGAACCAACTCCCCCCAGGGATTAGAACTGCCCCTACTCTTCCTGCCTTCCGTAAACTCCTTAAAACCCACGTTTGCCGTCAGGCATGGGGGAATTGAAACATCTCCCCCTGGGCATGTTTAATTTATACATGGTATGCTTGTGTGTGTGTCTGTTAGTATATGGGTTTTTTAAAAAAATCTTTAAATCTTTTAAACTTATTCGGATTATTTATGATTTGTTTTACTCTGTTGTGAGCCGTCCCGAGTCTTCGGAGAGGGGCGGCATACAAATCTAAATAATAAATAAATAATAAATAAATATTTAAATAAAAGTTGGGGATGGAGAAATACACATAAATTCTGGATGACTAAAAGTGATCCGCAAACCCCTATGATAAATTCTCTGTAAATCTAGCAAAAAAGGGGAAAAGGAACAATATCATCGTTGTAATCCCACAAATGTGGCAATCTCTGTTTGTTTTTGTTATGCAGAACAATATTGAACACTTGAAGCTTGCGCAAGAAGAGAAAGCAAAAGATATGATATTCAATCAGTTTAAACTTGAAAGTGTGGTATACTGCCAGGACACTGTTTATAGTAAAGATTTCCAAACAGTAAGAGCGACAAAAATCACTCCATCTTTTACTTTTAATGATCCTACAGAAAAGTGCTCAGTGGAGGAAATGATTTACCACATAACTGCCTACTATAAAGTAAGTTCAATACTTTGTGAGTGATTTCTCTCTATTTTTAAATTCCTTTTGCGTGTTTCATTTACTTAGCCATTAATAAGTACAATTTAGTAATTTTTAAAATACATCACCTTCCCTGAAGGTATATCTTTGGGTCTCAGAATTCAATACTTATTATTAAATCTATCACTGAAGTAAAAAGTATCTTTTTACCTTTATTAAGATATCCTTCTTTTACAAGTTTAAGTGAGGAAAAATGCAAAGGTTTCATAAATGTAATTGGGGTGCAGTATTTGCATGATCAAATAATTAGCACAGGTCTAAGCAGGGCTAGTAAATGTCATCTTAACAGGTCCATATGAATTGTATGACAACTTGTGGACATAGAAATATATTGGCATATAGACAGAAACACATATATACATTTACCATATGCACACATTATACTGATATAGAGTAGTATTAATTAAGAACAGTCTTGAGCCTCCTTGGGGCTGCAAAGACACAGGATCTCAGCTTTTGAAGCTCTCTTCAGGTTAAATTAATTTTTTATGCCATAATTTTTCCAGACACTAAAATGCAGAGTATATACAGTATGTGAAGAATAGAATAATTTGAACTATGGAAATAATTCTTCCTCTCTACTGTTGAGACTCCACTTGGAATGCTGTGTCAGGGATAGGTACCCGAGTTCAAAACAGACCATGTTGAATTAGAACGAGGTCAGAGAGGGCTACCAATACAGTGACATACCTGAAAATAAAGTTCTAGAGGCACATCAAATGATAGTTGGGTATGTTTACTCCCCCCACAAAAAACCCCCTATAGAAAAATGTAATATTTTTTAAGTATCTGAAGAATACTTTTGAAGACGAAAGGAGCTCTACAAAATTTATATCTATTATATTGTAAGAACAATTCATTCATTTATTTACCGTATTTTCCGGCGTATAAGACGACTTTTTAACCCCTGAAAATCTTTTCCAAAGTGGGGGGTCGTCTTATAGGCCGGATACTGCGCCCATTCCACAGCCGCGGGCGGGAGGAGGCCGGGAGCGGGATTGAGGGGGGGGGGAGCGGACCCGCGCTCACTTTCGGCTCCGGGGAAAGGAAAAAGCGCTGCTGTTGCTGCTGTCGCTGCCGCCTGAGGCGGCGGCACTCGAATCTGGCGTGGTGGAAAATCTGGAGGCAGGCAAAGATTTTCCACCACGCCAGATTCGAGTGCCGCCGCCTCAGGCGGCAGCGACAGCAGCAACAGCAGCGCGTTGATGAAGCCGGCGAGGGAGCTCCGGAATCGGTTGGCGCTCGCCCGACGCCTTGTTTTTTTATTTCCCCCTTTGGTTTCTCTTCACAGGCGGGAGTTCGGGAGGCAAGGGAGCGCTCGAGGAGACAGCGTCTTGCGGCATCGCTCAGCAACTTCTTTTTCCTTTCGGCGCCATAGCCATCCGCAGTCCCCGGAGCCGAAAGTGAGCGCGGGTCCGCTCCGCCCGCCCGCCCGGTTTGCAAGCGGCGGAGATCCCGGGCTGCTTGGCCGAGCGGGGCTTCCATTCAGGACGGGGGCAGGAGGGAGGGAGGGAAGGGAAACGCAGCCCTTTGCCTCAACCCGCGGGCTCCGGGGACTGCGGGTGGCTATGGAGCCGAAAGGAAAAAGAAGTTGCTGAGCGTCCCTTCGTCATAAACCCAACGGGAGGCGATGCCGCAAGACGCTGTCTCCTCGAGCGCTCCCTTGCCTCCCGAACTCCCGCCTCTGAAGATAAACCAAAGGGGGAAATAAAAAAACAAGGCGTCGGGCGAGCGCCAACCGATTCCGGAGCTCCCTCGCCGGCTTCATCGAAGCGCTGCTATTGCTGGACGACGCCACTCCCGCCGCCGGCTTTGCTGGGGTGGAGCGCCACTCCCGGCGGCAGGAACTGCGGGGGGTAGCCGGCATAACGAGCCCTTGCCACAGCTATCCGCCGCTTCTTTGTTCTCCGCCTTGCCTCCGCTACTCCCGCCGCCGCCTTTGCCTCTTGCCCGGCGGGGAGAGCAAAGGCGGCGGCGGGAATAGCGGAGGCGAGGCGGAGAAGAAAGAAGCGGCGGATAGCTGCAGCAAGAGCTTGTTAGCCGGAGCGTACGCCGGCTACCCCCCACAGTTCCTGCCACCGGGAAGCAGCCCCTTTACATTAGCGGTGGCTGCAACGGCACTGGCGATGCGGCCGCTAGCCGCTCCGAGCGGTGTGGGAACGCCCACCCCTCTCACAGTCCGGTCCCGGGCTGACAGTAAAGGGGCTGCTTCCCATCCTCCTGCCAGCTTGCTCAGAAGGAAACCTTCTGAGAAGGAGGATGGGAAGCAGCCCCTTTACTGTCATCCCGGGACCGGACTGTGAGAGGGGTGGGCGTTCCCACAGCGCTCGGAGCGGCTAGCGGCCGGATCACCAGCGCCGCTGTAGCCACCGTTGTGGGAGGAGCCTCAGAAAGAAAATAAGAGAGAACAAGAGAGAGAGAGAACAAGAGAGAGGGAGAGAGGTGATTCTTGAAGCATATGGTAAAAAGCACCCAAATAATAAGAAACACCCCCCCCCAGCCCACACCTGTGTTTGAAAAGAATAAAAGAGAAAAAAAACCCCAGCCCTCAACTGGTTTTGGAAATGATTCGAGTGTGTATACACACACACACACACACACACACGAAAGGGGGGGAGAGAGACAGGGATGGAAAAAGAGGAGAAGTGAGAGGGAGAAGGAATGAGGGAAAAAGGGAGGAAGAGAGAGAAATGAGAAACATGAGAGAGAAAAGGGGGAAAGACAGGAGAATAACCCAGAAATGAGACAGTGGTATAAATTTGAGGAGGGATGATTGATGATTGACTGTATTTATAAGGGGATGTTACATGGGATTGTATATATGAGGGGGTTATTTATGTGTGTGTGTGTGTGTGTGTGTGTGTGTGTGTATGTATGTATGTATTTATTTATTTATTAGATTTGTGTAATTTTGGTTGGTGGTGTGCCCCAGGATTTTGTAAATGTAAAAAATGTGCTGCGGCTCAAAAAAGGTTGAAAATCACTGCTCTAGCAGGTGGTAAATCAGCACTCCTTTTAACTGACAAGGGAGCCATTTCCCAGACTTTGATCATTTCCCCAGGTATTTTTGTACCTACTTGACCAACATTATTAGTGGTTGCAAAATTGAATGTTAAACTGGATGCATTTATTTCTGCCTGTTTGTATTTGTTCTTATGTTTAACCATTGAAAATGTACTTTTCCTCCAAAAAGAATCATCTTTCCATATTTCTTAGGCAACATTTTAAAATAACTTTAAAAGCTGAGGTCATATTATTCACCCTGCTCTGTATCATAGCACACTGCACAGTACTGAAAATTGGCAGGGTCACTAATTAAACCCGACAAGTTAAAATCTGTTTAAGTGACATTGCAAGAGGATAAAGACAGAAAGTGCGGAAAGAGGAAAAAATGGATGGGCTGTTTGGATTGCCATATCATGATATCACATACAGATTCTCATTCCATAATAGATTCTCACATAGGTGTCAGCATGCTGCATGTTAGACTGAAAGATACCTGCAGAATAGATGGTAGGAGAAAGAAAAATAGCCAGGTTCACCTTTTTGTGTTGACAAATTATGATGAGTTATAATAATAAACTTAATTGTGGTGAGGAGAAATATGAGAGGCAGACAAGACAGATAGACAGAGACATATGGAGAGATAGACAGAAGAGTGCTCCCACTTGGCTCTCTCTCTCTAAATAATTCATTCATAATTTTAACAATAAGATCTTCATCATTAGTAATTAAAATATTGTGTTATCATGTTCAGAAATGATTTTTTTCTCAATGCAAGTACATCATAGACCTAGACTCAGTCAGGTCTATGATGTACAGAAGAGGGGTAGTCTTATACGGCGAGTATATCTCAAATTCTATATTTTAACTGGAAAAGTTAGGGGGTCGTCTTATACGCCCAGTCGTCTTATACGCCGGAAAATACGGTATTTATTTATTTTATTTATTTTGTCAAATACACAATGAGGGTTTTAGTGGGTGTATGTGTATGTGTGTGTGTGTGTGTGTATATATATATATATATATATATATATATATATATATATATATACATACACACACACACACACACACACACACACACACAGAGTAAAATACATGATGAAGGTTATAGAAGAGATACTCATAGTAAAATATATCTAAGAAAGAATAGAAAAGGTATAGGAGATATAGGAGAGCAATAGGACAGGGGACGGAAGGCACTCTAGTGCACTTGTACTCATGTGAGTTTTGCACCATTTCTGTAAAATGGTGCTTATGCATAGCAATAGCACTTAGACTTATATAGCACTTCACATGACTTCACGACCTCCTCTAAGCAATTTACAGAGTCAGCATATTGTCCCCAACAATCTGTGTCCTCATTTTACCCACCTCAGAAGGATGGAAGACTCAGTCAACCTTGAGCTGGTGACACCTTAACTGCCAAATTGCTGACAGTCAGTGATCATCAGAAGTAGCCTGCACCATGGCTATCATTTATAAATAGAATTTATAATTGGGGGTTGGGGTTGGGGGGGTGTACTCTCTTTTCTGTACCCCCTAGGTATAGAAATATTGTTAAAAACAGCCCATATTTGCAATTTTGAAGCTGCAGGAGAAGGGCATTTTAGAGAGCATCTGCAAGAACATGGCCAGAAACTTACATGGAAAGGGGAAAAAATAAAAGTAGATAATGAACTTATGGCACAGGAATTCTACGAAAAATTAATAGCGGAAGAGAGGGTAGAAATAGAAAGTCAAAAAGAAGCAGAAGAACCACTAGATAGTGGGAAAGAAGGAACCTCTAAAGATAAAGAACAGGAGGAAGAAAGAATATTAACAAGAGCACAGAAAGAAAACAGGACAAACAGAAGACAAATAAGAAAATAAAGGGGGATGGGAACAGAAATTAAGTTAATCTCAATTAATGTAAATGGTTTAAATTCATTTATTAAAAGAAATAGTATATTCAATAAATTACAAAAACAAAATTTAGATATTGTTTGTCTACAGGAAGTACATATTCCACAAAAAAAACAAAAAGCAATCAGAAACTTTCATTTAACTTGCTGTTCTCTATTAAAGAGCTGAATATGGGAGAGTATAGGCAGTCATTAATTTATGACCACAACTGTGTCATTAAGCGAGGCAGTTGTTAAGTGATCTATGACCACAATTTCTGCTTTTAAGTGAGGCAAATATTAAGTGACTCACGCCCAATTTTATGACTTTTGCTATGATTGTTAAGCAAATCACTGTGGTCATTAAATGAATCTGGCTTCACCTATTGACTGCTTGCCAAAAGCTAGCTGGGAATGTCACAAATCATCATCATTATTAGCATCCTTCAATCTCGAAAGACTATGGTATTGTACTCTGGAAAGTTCCTAAAACAGCCTCTAGTGTGTCTAAAAAGGCCAATCCAAGAGTGGCAATCCCTTCCACACTGAGGGAAGATCCATTCAGTCCCCTATCTGCCCCTGGATTTTGCTGGCTCTTGGACTGCCTCTTTGCTTCAGCTTGCCGAACACGTGTCTCCTCGAAATGAAGTGGCCATGCTGCGTCTTTAGCCTCCAGGCTGAACGATCAGAGGTCAAGGATTCCCAGCTGTTAATGTCCATTCCCAAAGCCTTTAAATCCCTCTTACAGATATCCTTATATCGCAGCTGTGGTTTCCCTCTGGGGGAGCTTTCCCTGCATTAATTCTCACATGCCCAAGCCAGCATAGACGTCTCTGTTTCAATAGTGTATCCATGGTAGAAACTCCAGCAAATTCCAAGAATTTGGAACAGTGGTCCCCAAACTACGGCCCGTAGGCCACATGCGGCCCGCTGAGGCCATTTATCTGGCCCGCGGGTCTTTTCCAAGGCCGCACTGGAAAAGCAGTGAGAATGTCCCCCTCAATCTCATCTCACCCGAGGTAAAGTAAGGCTTGCCGAAAGCCGAGCTGGGCACAACACACACACATACACGCACACACCCGCCTCTTCCTCTTTGAGTTACTAGCTCCTGTTTTATGAATGGGGATTGAATGGGAGTCTGGGGTCGGAGGGTGGAGGCTTGTTGGGTGAGTCCTCCGCGGGGAGAGAAGAGGGAGGGTGAAAGAGGGAAAAGAAAGAGAGAGAAGTGGAGAGAAAGAAAAGGGAAAGAGAATGAAAAGAGCAAGGGAAAGATAAGTGGAGAGGAAGGAATGGAGGAGGGAAGGGAGGGAGGGAAGGAAGGGGGAGAAAGAGAGGGAGAAAGGGAGGGAGGGAGGGAGGAAGAGAGATAGCAAGAGAGAGAGTGAGAAAGAGACAGAGAGCAAGAGACAGATAGAAAGCAAGAGAGAGAGAGAGAAAGTGAGTGAGTGAGAGAGAAAGAAATAAGGTATGTGCAGTGTGCATAGGAATCTGTTCGTAGGTTGTTTTATAGTCCGGCCCTCCAACATTCTGAGGGACAGTGAACTTGGCCCCCTGTGTAAAAAGTTTGGGGACCCCTGATTTGGAACTTTGTCATGGAACATCACATTATATGACCCTGGGACATTACAATTGTTGTAAAGAAAAGCCAAATTTTGATCACATGACAATGAGGGTGCTGGGTTGGTTGTCTGAGGATTTTTTCAGTGCCGTTGAATGTTTGAATGGCCACTAAACAAATGGTTATAAATTGTATACTAAACAAAAGGCTGTATTTTCCAGCAGGGGTGTGTGGTGGTGGTGGTAGTAGGTATCTTCCACCAGAAACAGTTTGATTTTCATTTTGTGATAGGGTACAAATTCACAGGGGATAAGGTTAAGATAAACCTTAACATATGGGATATTAACATGTCTTCAGGCTTTTATATTACCCTGGTATAATTTTTCTCCCTTAACTTTGCTTTCAGAGCGTAAAAATCCGGCTTGGTGCTCAGATTCCTATGATCATACAGTTATACCTGTTCAGGGATTTTGCTGAGCGGTTACAGAATGCAATGATGCAAGTTTTACAAAGTGGAGATGAGTTGGAAGTTCTCTTTCATGAGGGAAAGGATGTGGTGAACATAAGGAATTCTTTAAAAGAAAGAATTAGACGACTTCATAAAGCTCGACTACTTTTGAAAACGTTCTTTATTTAAATAGGATGGGTAACATTTCTGTATGAAAACTTCTGGTAGCAGCTCTGCTTCTGTTAGATGAGTGTATTAAGTATATTTGTAACTTATGGTTAGCATTTGTAAAATTATTGTGATGCTGCTGAACTTCAATAGTGCATTTAGAACCACAATTGGCTAAGAAAACTGAAGAGAATTAGAATTTGTATTTGCCACTTTACATGCACATTATATTTACTGTGGACGTTTCCCTGCCATTGAGTCAAAATGTTCTGTCTATGTACTACAATTATACAGTGGTATCTCTACTTACGAACTTAATTCATTCCATGACCAGGTTCTTAAGTAGAAAAGTTTGTAAGAAGAAGCAATTTTTCCCATAGGAATCAATGTAAAAGCAAATAATGCATGCATTGGGGAAACCACAGGGAGGGTGGAGGCCGTTTCCTCCTGGGAGATTCCTAGAGAGGCCCCACAGAGGCTTCTCCCTGCCTTTTCCAGCCCTGTTTCCTCCCAGGAGATTCCTAGAGGCCCCATGGAGGCTTCTCCCCGCCTTTTCCAACTGTTTTGCCCCAGGAGATTCCTAGAGAGGTCCCACAGAGGCTTCTCCCCACCTTTTCCGACACTGTTTTCCCCCAGGAGATTCCTAGAGAGGCCTCCACGGAGAATTCACTTTGCATTTTCTGGCCCCGTTTCCTCCCAGGAGTTTCCTAGAGAGGCCCCAAGGAGGCTTCTCCCTACCTTTTCCAAACCTGTTTCTACCCAGGAGATTCCTAGAGAAGCCCCACGGAGGCTTCTCCCTGTCTTTTCTGGTTACAGTTATCAGAGGCTCGGGTTTGTAAGTGGAAAATGGTTCTTGAGAAGAGGCAATTTTTTTTTGAACACCCGGTTTTTATCTAGAAAAGTTTGTAAGTAGAGGCATTCTTAAGTTGAGGTACCACTGTATTAGCATAATGTCCACTATCTCCAATGTCAATGCCTATTCTTGTCTTTATGTTCAAAACAGCAGAAATAACTTCCTTCCCCCAGTTCCAAGGTTGTAGGAGGTAAAGAATAACACAATCTTCAGCACACTCCCATAATTTTTACACTCTCCTGTGTAGTCTATACATTGTATTGTAACCTGAGCTGAAGAAATGTTAGAGGGAGAGAGAACTAAATCATAAACTATTTAGGGTTTCTCATCTTTTTTCTTTATATAGGCAACAAATATTGATAAGCTGCTTCATGTAAAGAGATGATACAGAAATGGGGTGAAGGAAAGGTATTGGTTCCATCATTCAATTTTGGAACAGCCTCCCACTTCAAATCCAAAATGCCCCACCTTTGTAGCCTTCCTGAAGCATTAGTTAGTTCGGAGGAGTTGAACAAGGAGGTTGATGTGATAGCTAGTAAAAAGGGTTCATTTTATTTTATTCTGCTTTATTGTGAGCCACCTAGGGTCACTATGTAAGGCAGATGGCCATATAAGTAGTTTAAATAAATAAAACCTTTAACCCAACCATTTAAATGATTTGTTATGCTAGTTAACCACTATGTCATTTCACATTTATCAAGTTCTGGAAAATTGATTACTTTATGAACCACTGTGTTCTACCATTTTAGGACAGAGTAGCAGAAAGGCAGCAGGTAATGCCCACCTGAGACTGAAGGGAACTTGGCGTGTCTATTACCTGAAAGGGCAGTTAGTATCTCTATGGTACTATGCCACTGCTCATCTCTACGTGATGACTGGTGAAGCATAGCATGTTACATACCCCAGGAGAAAATGCTACTTTAACACTGGTATAGCTAAGAATGTCTCAACTCTGACTCACTCTGGTATTGGGACTAATCGAAGACAATATCATGAGGGGAAAGCACATTGCTGTAGGCTGTAGCAGATACAGAGGCTAAATATAGGCTAAGCAGATCAAAAAGGTTCAGGTGAAATAATGGCGTGTAATAATCCTATTGACTTCAGTGGATCCTATCAGTATTCACATGTAGGAGTTTAAGTTACACTTGATTAGCAACAATATAATTCTAGATATACAGTGTTCCCTCGTAATAAAAAATTTCAGATGTTTCAGTGCCCTCTTCAGGTTGCTTGTATTGTATGTCATCCTAGCTCTAGTGCCACTTTGTACCTCTGATATCTCATTGCAAAAACTATATGGAATGACATTTAAACTTCATTACTCTCTTCGTGTAATGAATATAATGAAAATTTATCATGGGACAAAACATTACACAGAATTCAGTGACAAAAATCACAGATTGACATTACAAGAGATGTGCTTGGAGACATATGAACATTCCAGCTCAAACTTATTTGTAATTTGAATTGTTATTCTAATGAGCATTCTAGTAAGATCTGCAACATACTTCCACCAAAGATATTACCTGGAGGTAAACAATTTCTTGCATGAAATGTGTTTATTCCAGTAAAAATAAAACTTGTACATTCATCTCATTTAAAGTTACATTTAGAAGAGCAAAAATAAATTGCACTATGTTGAAATTGTGGAGACTTTGTAATATGCTTTGCAATCCTGAACAGTCTGCAAATTAGAATAGTGGTATACATATTGGTTATTCTCAACCTACGGTTTAGAGACCCCTGGGGGGCCATGATGTCATCATGGGTCGGCAAACTTGAAAAAAATGTTGATTTAAATCTTAAGTCTTGGGGGCAGCATACCCATGGTCCATGGCCACCAAAGGGTATTTAAAGGGTGACAGGTTGAGAACCACTGGTGTATATAATTTAGCATAGTAAAAACACAGCCAGAGGTAGTCAATTTATATGACAATAAAGCAGAATTAAATAATAGTGTAATGGGTTTGCATACTTTATTGCTTTATGTGCATGTGTAACTCATGTAACCAGTCAGCAATTATTTTTTCCTGTAGTAAATCGTATAAAAATATTATTAGATTAGATTTGTATGCCACCCCTCTCTGTAGACTTGGGGCTGCCTGATTTCAATATAGAAATAAAGTTTTGTCTTCCTTCAATCTTGTGTGGACATTGATTTCTTCATAGGTTCCCCTAACTGGCCAGGCTTTTGGCCAATTGGGAATATGCACAATTTTCCTTCATATCTCCCAGCTGAATGTGGAGAATTGGAGTAGGAAATGCACATGTAACATGTATCAACCCAACACGTGTTGAAGCAAAGGAGGAACATAATCAAAACAGATACAGGAACTATAAATTTTGTGGCCAGTATGAGTTTGTGGACTTGACAGGGCTTGTAAATTGGAGCTACACAGTGGCTAGAAGCCCTGTCTGTGGCTGCTTTGTAATTAGCTTTAATTAAGTCATTTCCTCTCAACTATCCCACCCTGTTCAAATCTGCAATCTGAGAATAGTAACACTAAGCAAATGGCAACCAGGGAATTTTAAGTGGCAACCAAGGAGATGACATTTCTTTAATGAAGCTCTAGAGTCATAGAACATCCTCCCTGGGTAATTAAGATGTTTTTATCTTTAACACAATGTCAGAACCCTTTATCTGAATATTTACTGAAGGAATAGTGTACATTCTGGTTTGATATTTTTACCTCATTTTACTATAATATCTATTTTTAAAACTTTTGTTTATGTGAGAATCAAATATAAATAATACTTGGATTTTAATAGAATAGCAAGAACTTTCAAATATTCATTCATTCATTTTGTATAGCCACCCATTTCAGCCAATGATCCTATATGGCTTACAATTACTTTAATGGTTCTAACTGTAATAATAACAAAGATGTAGTAGACAGACAGACACAGATAGATTACATAGTTTTTTAGCAATAGGTTCAACCCTGCCCCTTTTGTGACATCACTCTCCCTGCCCACTTCTCAGTCATTTCAGGGAATATCAACACTACATCTGAAGAAAGAAAAGGAAGGAAGGAAGGAAGGAAGGAAGGAAGGAAGTAAAGACTACGAAGTCAATGCTGTATTTGTAAAACATTTATTTTTCAAATACTTAGTAGATGAGACAAAGAATGGTGTGCTTCATTCTTGAAACTTGAACAAATCCAAACATTTACTAACTGAAATTGTAGTGATCATTAATAATTATGCATGTTTTACATTGATGTCACTTTACTGAAATACATTTAAAGTTTTCAATAACCATTTCAATGGCACTTCATTGCATAAAAGTATTGCACTGGCAAAACTTGAAGTGAATTTTCCCACCAACAGATATATTTTAAAAAGTGCATTTCAATAGCAGCATAATTAGTTATGTCCAAATCAGAACTCATAGAATTAAAATTTTACTGCTGCAATGGCAGCTTTAATTAACTTGACATCCTCTTAACATGCCGATGATTGGTAATTATATTAATCACTTTTTTAATTTAAAAACTTAGCTACTGCAAATAGGATTTTAAAGAAAATAAAACGGGACCAATGAATTTTCATAACCCATTCCAATTTTGTTACCGTTTTACAAAATGAGGTAGAACTGCCAGATTCAATTCAGTATATAGTGCACCTTCACAAAATAACTTTCTATTCTTTGCTGTTGTTTTCAGGTTCAGCAGCTGAGGACCTATTTAGCACATTCAGCTACCACAGCAGAAGCAAAATTATTGACATTTTAGAATACTTATTTTGTTCATTCTGCATCAAACATATGTGCCTAGAAATTAATATTTCTGTTTTCTAGAATAAACTGATATTGAATCTGCCCACACATTTTGGAAGACATATATTATTGTTTCAGGATCATTAACACCTATGGGAGAATAAAAATAATGAATACTTGAATAAAAAAGATGCATAGTAACATTCATAAGAAAAATCTTTCACACCTTATATTAAAATGTTCATGTGGTTCTGTCTCGCTTTAAAAAAATTGGGCCATCCAGCAGCCCAACATTAATATCCTAAATATTAAACATCATTTATAAAATATTGAGGTGCTGCATTTGATTTCAAAAGCAAAAACATAATTTATAATTTACAAACATTATTTATAACTTTAAAATGAATGCCAACTGGTAGAGAATCTTCAGAAATAAAGGAAACCAATAACTAGTTGGTAAAAAGAATATGTTTGCCCTTGATTGTTAATACCAGATTCAAGAAATCAGGTTCTTCAACTGCTTGATATGAAACGAGGCAATGCAAATGGAACCAGCTTCCAAACATTCCCATTACAGTCTGCACATGAAGTGTTAAGGACTCAAGTTCATTTTTGAAAGCACAAGCAAGGATTTACAAGGAACCAAAGGATGTGTTCCAGCCTTGATTTAAGTCAATCAAAGGAAGCAGTATCATCTGTGTGCCTGTTAAAAAATGCAAACAAAGAATTATGTTTAAGAGATTCCAAAATAGTCAGTTTCAGATTGGGGACATATTCAAGGAGACAATTGGAATTTAATAAAGTCAATGAATATCCAGCAAAATGAAGTGTCTTTTATATCCAGCCTTGGATGAATGAACACAGAGCCATTATTTCAACAACACATGCCAGAAGACCCATATGTCATAGAGGTGGCCATATTTAATTCTAGAGTGAAAGGAAAAATGCTAACATTTTAATGCATTTAATATACAAGCGTTTACTATATTTCCCACAATACACCAAAAAACAAGTTACCGATATAGGCATAGCATGAGACACCTAACTATGCAAGAACAGAATGGGAGGCTATAAAGCCTGGGAAAGAGTAGCCAGACTTAGGCACCCAAACTAAGTTCTAATTTTTGGTTAAGGAAAGTTGGCAGATAATTCTCTTGATCTTTTCCTCTGATGAGAAAGACCACTAAGGATAAGGCAAGCAGCTGTACAAATTAAAAATATCTTCCTCTAGGCCAGCGTTTTGCACTGCCAAGTTTAAGATACTGTATGTGGATGCAGATCTTCTGGTTAATTATGTCATACAGTGATACCTCATCTTACGAACCCCTCGTCATACGAACTTTTTGAGATACAAACCCGGGGTTTAAGATTTTTTTGCCTCTTCTTCCGAACTATTTTCACCTTACGAACCCAAGCTGCCGCCGCTGGGATACCCCACCTCCTGACTTCCATTGTCAGCCGAAGGCTCCCCTCATTGGGAAACCCCACCTGTGGACTTGCATTGTCAGTGAAGCGCCCGTTTTTGTGCTGCTGGGATTCGCCTGAGGCTCCCCTCCATGGGAAACCCCTCCTGCGGACTTCCATGTTTTTGTGATGCTGCAGGAAAATCCCAGCAGGGGAATCCCAGCAGCGCAAAAACGGGTGCTTCGCTGGCAAAAGGGGTGAGATTTGGGCTTGCACACATTAATTGCTTTTCCATTGATTCCTATAGGAAACATTGTTTCGTCTTACGAACTTTTCACCTTACGAACCTCATCCCGGAACCAATTAAGTTCGTAAGACAAAGTATCACTGTACTTAAGAACCATGAAAAGCATGTTATATGCTCTACCACATATTAGAAAGTTACCTGCATGTTTCGGTAAATCCATTCTGTGAACATAGTAATGTTACCATAAACTCCAGGTTTAAATTGAGTTGCACAGCCTGTTCCCCAACTTGTGTCACCCACTAGCCACCAAAGCGAATTGGTCATGGTTACCAATGGACCACCACTATCACCCTAAAACAAAACACAACACATAAATGTAGTATTTCTGCTTCAATGAATTGAATAAATATATCTGAGGAAGTATATAAGAATCTGAAAACTATCTCTAACTAAAATATTACAAAGTAAAAAGCATTTACTGTTCTGCCGGCGTGTCTCAACCGCCCGTAATTATAGGGTAATTAGTCCAGGAAGACACACACCACACGATAAAAGGAAAACCCAAAAGTTTTTATAAACAGAAAAACAGAAACAGCTCCCTTTTTAAATGTCAAAGGGATTTTCTGGTACACACAAGGCAGAGGTTAAATGCAGTCCAATTGCTCACCCAATAACTGGGAAATTGAGTCCAATTCTAAAGTCCAGAGAGTACACACACACAATCCTGGACAGCAAAAACCATGATCTTGACGAAACAATGAATCAGATAAACTGCCATAAGGCTAAAACACCAGGCTGCACTTTTATCTGTAGCACTAATTATAGCAGCCCCACCCAACCACAGGTGGCCTCATTTTCTCTTGTAATAATCCTTTAGTTGTTGTCTCCTATGCATCACTCTACGCATGGATGTGTCATTAATTCTTGTTCAGAATCCAGGGATGATACAGATGACTGATCTCCTCCTTGGCTGTCTGCCAAACTCCCCTCTTCCCTGTCACTCACACTTCCTTGGTCAGAGGAGATTTCGTCGGCAGATTCTACTGGGAGCAAAACATGCCTGCAGCATGTGGATGTCTCCCCCACCTCCACCTCCAAATTCCTTGGGGCAGGAGCTGGGCCAGAGCTAACCACAACATTTATCAAAGGAGAATGGGTATGTATAATAAATGGATATGTATAATAAAAAGCTATCTCCTTTACCTTAAGATAAAGACTGCATGGAATGCAAAATAAACGACTGATGAAATTAAGATATATTAATAGATTATCAGGTGCAAGTTTCTAATCTGAGGTGGCTGAGCCTGCAGTCTTTTAGTTTAGTTTAGTTTATTTAGATTTGTATGCCGCCCCTCTCCGAAGACTCGGGGCGGCATATAAATATAAATAAGTAAACAAATCTAAATAAGTAAACATTTCTACAAGTAAATATTTCTACTGTAAATTGCTGAAAAACTTTTGTAGAATAACATGTTGCAAGAGGTCTTGCCTCCAAATAATTTACAATAAAAAAGCAAGATATAGACAGGAAGCTATAAAGAGGGTGAGAAATATGTTTTATAGTAGCATCCATTATACTATTATTTATTATTTTTGAAGTAAGCATTCTCTTAATTGTATTAGCTGTAACTCTTAAGGCATCCTTACTTCCTCAGCTCAGTATGATCACTATGAGGCTGGAGCAGGAATTACAAGATACCCAGAGATAACAGACAGTAGCAATAAGAAAATTGTTACATGGATTGTTTTTAAAGTTTTCCTAATGTTCTAAGAATAGTAGCATTCCCATTTTTTATTAATGGCTACCTATTCTGAACTGTCTTATCCCACTATATGCTTTTGCAAACTAATATTAAAGTGCTTCACATTTCATAAGTTACCTGACAAGAATCCACCTGTCCTTCTAAGTAGCCAGCACATATCATGGTAGGCAAAACAATTCCATTATAGATATATTTCCCATTACATACAAAAGAGTCTATCAGAGGTACAGTTGCTGCATTCAGTTCCTTTGAAGTATTACCTAAAGATGGAGAAAGATCCAAGAATTACACATGAAAAAGCAAATATTAAATTTTCACACAAAACTATCCACAATAATGAAAAGTTCCTGGGCAAGGCATATCTTGTTTTAATTTTTCTTATATATTTTATTGTTGTACTTTTTAGCACATCGTCATTTTTTTAAAAGCATAGTTGTTGTTTTTTGTTTCCCCCCCACAAATTTTGCATCCATAAATACAGTGATACCTTGTCTTATGAACTTAATTGGTTCCAGGACAAGGTTCGTAAGGTGAAAAGTTTGTAAGATGAAACAATGTTTCCCACAGGAATCAATGGAAAAGCGATTAATGCGTACAAGCCCAAAACTCACCCCTTTTGCCAGCCGAAGCGCCCGTTTTTGCGCTGCTGGGATTCCCCTGAGGCTCCCATCCACGGAAAACCCCACCTCTGAACTTCCATATTTTTGCGTTGCTGCAGGGGAATCCCAGCAGCACAAAAATGGGCGCTTTGCTGTCAATGGAAGTCCAGAGGTGGGGTTTCCCAGCGAGGGGAGCCTTCGGCTGGCAACGGAAGTCTGGAGACGGGGCATCCCAGCGGTGGCGGCTTGGGTTCATAAGGTGAACATAGTTTGGAAGAGGAGGCAAAAAAATCTTAAACCCCGGGTTTGTATCTCGAAAAGTTCTTATGACGAGGGGTCCGTAAGATGAGGTATCACTCTATACTATATCAAAACATTACATACTTATACATCTATTCAAAATGCCATAAACAAATCTCAATTTGCAACTTTTATATTTTTATCTCCTATTTTCCTTCTATATTTCATATTACTCCCCTCCCTCTATCTCCTCTCTTCCCTCTCCCTTCTTTCTCCCTCTCTCCCTCTCCCTCAGATGTGCTTTCCCCTTTCCCCTTCCCCTTGCTTCCTTGCTTCCCCTCTTCCCTGCCTCTTTTCCCTTTCTTTCGACTTCCTCTACCTCTCTCTTGTCCTTCCCTGAGTACTTTTCATCCTAATCCATTATGTGGTTAATAGACAAGCAATCCAAAACTCTGACTTCATTCCAACATTCTTAAACTTACACCTTTCCTTTATCCAGATTTAAATATATAATATATTCTTCTATATATATATAATACCTAGCATTCTTCTATATATATATAATACCTAGCATTATGTAATGCTGCCTCCTTACCTCCTATTTTTGTTGACTGGATCTACCATCCTTTAATTTTCAATTTAAAGAAATGGGGGAGGGGGGGACATGAGGAGGCTGTGAGAGCCTGTATCTCAACTTCCAGGGCACCCCACTCCCAACAGTGTTCCCTCTAATTTTTTTTTGGGGGGGGGGTGGAAAAGTATAGTGTCTGAGCGGCAGATCTAAATAAATAAGTAAGTAAGTAAGTAAGTAAGTAAGTAAGTAAGTAAACAAACAAACAAACAAACAAAAAACCCACCCTGTTTTGCCTCAGAGAATTTCAAAATAAAATACTGTACTGTGTGTCTATAACAGTGAGCTCATAATAGGGCAACTCTATCAATATCCTTACTCCCATTCTTTTTCTCTCTTCCTTACTCCCATTCTTTTTCTTTCTCTTTTCCTTCCTCTCTTTTTTCTATCTGTTTCTCTCTCTTCCTCTCTTCCTCTCTCTCTCCTTCCCTCTCACTCTTTCCCTCTCGGCTTCTGGGCAGGTTTGGAAAACTCTGAGTTGATGATGATTTTTAAGTGAGCGATTGCTCACTGCTCAGCTTACAGGGAACTATGACTCCCAATGGTTATTCCACCAGCCCCCTTTTTGTTAGGTTTCCAGGACTCCTGACTCGCATTTCCCACCCCTTGCCTTCCCTTGAGAGAGGGGGAAGCCTTAAAGAAATTGGGGGGGGGGAATGAGGAGGCTGTTAGAACCTGTATCTCAACTTCCAGGACTCCCCACTCCCAATGATTATTCCACCAGCCCCCTTTTTGTTAGGTTCCCAGGACTCCTGACTCGCATTTCAGTTCGTTCCTTCCCTGCCAGCGCTTGGATCAACTGCAGGGAAAATGTACGTAGCAGAGCTGAGAGGAGGGTAGGAGAGCTGGCCACCCCTTGTCTTCCCTTGCGAGAGAGGAGGGGAGCCTTAAATAAACGGGGGTGGGGGAATGAGGAGGCTGTGAGAGCCTGTATCTTAACTTCCTCGCGAAGTTTTTAGGGAACTAAACAATCGCGCAGCCCCAAACCTGATGGAAGAAACGTGCCCCCCCCCGCCATCCTCAGAGCCCACATTGCTCCAGTTTTGCTCTTCTTTAGTTGACAGACTGACCTCCCCCTACACCGGGTTTCCATCGCCTGCGCTTTGCTGAGGACCGGAGCTTGGAGGCTTGGTCCCTGTGAGCAAAGGGGAAGTAAAGGAGCCTCCCCCCCTGTTCTCTACCAGCATTCAGGGACCCCCACGCACAGAGCAGAGAGAGAGCCAGGGAGCCTTGTCTGAAGCCGAAGTTCCAGATTCCCCTTTCATGCCACCTCCGAAAACACTTTCAAGGAGGGTGGAAGGTCCCTCCACAGCCTCTGCTCTGTTCCCCTTGCCTCCTCCACCTGTCCCTGAACAAGGATCAGACAGCGGTCATAAGGCAAAAGGGGCGATTTTTGGGCTTGCACGCATTGTTCGCTTTTCCATTGATTCCTATGGGAAACATTCTTTTATCTTACGAACTTTTCACCTTGCGAACCTCGTCCCAGAACCAATTAAGTTCGTAAGATGGGGTACCACTGTATTTCATTTCACTTCTTATCTTTGTTCCCCAAAACTTAATTCAAACCAATATGTAAATTATATAATCTTATGTAAAAACCTTTAAAAGTAATAATAATAATTCAAATCAACATGTACCTTATAAAGAACCTCTTAACAAGATAATTATGTTAATTAATTGTACATACTTATACATTATTAGCATGATTAGATATAGCACAATAATTTTAAAGAAAAAATCTAATAATATTTAGCCATCAATCATACATGCTCTTTTGGTTTCTCATAAATTCTACTTCTCATAAATTTTACCTTTCCAACTCCTCTTAACTTTTTCTTTCTTTTGTTTTTACACCAATTATTTTTTTCTCCAAATTCTTTTCCTTTCTTTATATACATATTATTTTCATTAATCTGCTCTCAATTTCTCCTAATCTCTTCTCCCTATTATCCCTCTTACTTTTAAATTGTTTCCTCTGATACCAATACTCTCCTCTTGATCTTTTCACATCATTGTAAATCCCAGTGAAATCATCAGTTTATTAGTTTAGATTCTCTTTTCATTTTCCATATCACTATAAATCCCACTGTAATCATCAATCTGTTTGTGATTTTCAATTCTCCTTTTTTTCTTATCACTGTAGATCCCAATGCAATGATCAATCTGTTTTGTCTTTTCTGTTCTCTTTTCATATGTAGAGTCTCCTTGGTTTTCATTTTTTTCATTTTCATTTCCCACCATTGTATATTCTAGATATTCCTTATAGTCCAACTTCATTTCTACTTCCTTTTCATCTCTGGCTTCCAAAGGAGACAGTTTATTATATCTTCATAAAAGTATTTTAACATCTCAATCAATTCTTACTAGATACACGCCTCCATGTTGTCAATTCACAAAGTAAGCTTAAATCCATATAATCCCTTTGTATTGCCATCCAATCCAATCCAAAATTCTGTTATCTTCTTTCACCAAAACAGTACACCATCAAGCAAAATAGCAAAACATGCACTGCTTTAAAGTTCTTTCAGGCTTCTAGTTATACTCACGAGCAAGATCAGTCTCCAGTTGTCAGCAGATTCAAAATTTTCTAGAGTCTGTTGCAATAATTTCTTTTAACCAGCAGATGGTGCTGTCACTTTTAAAAATAAGAATCTCCGTATTTTAAATCCACTTGTAATGTTTTAAAACATATTTTCTTCAAACTCTTATTCTTATTCTTTTTCAGTCTTTTTAACTCCTACCAAATCCAATTGTAAAAATATCATCAAGTTCAGGTTTTAGAACTTGTTCCTTTAAACCTCTCTATGGTATTTCCAATTGCTAGATAGAGACTTACTCTTGTTGTGTCTGTCTGTTTAGTAACAGCCGGCCGCTAGGAGTCTTGCGAGCCGGGGCTCTCCAGGGTGCTGATTGGCGCGCGTCCCCTGGATACATAGTAAGCGGGAAGTTTCTCCACGGTTAATTGGTTGCTGCCTCAGGCAGCTTTGTGTATAAAAGCCTCTGTAATGTTTTTGCTCTTTAAGCCTGTACCTGCCAGCCTGGCATGTGTTCTGATTAAAGCATTCTGACTTAACCGAGGCCTCACTTATTATACTGGCGACGAGAGGCGAACGTTCCATGCGAAATCTTACTAAGTACTATAACAGTAAGTGAGGATGTCGGTACAGCTGACCTTTCCCCCTTTCGACCCTCAAGGGGAGACGTGGGACTCATACGTGGCCCGCTTCGATTGTTTTTTAATTTCTAATGGCTATACCGAAATATCAGGGGATAGGAAGCGGTCTTATTTCCTCGGATTTTGTGGCCCAGAGATGTTTGAGACGGCGAGGGCTTTGTTCGCCCCAGTCTCAATACATGAGATTCCATGGCAGCAATTTCTGTCTACACTGCAGGACCATTATGCCCCTGCCCCGTCCCGCTGTGCCCGCAGATACAAATTTTACCAGAGGAACCAGGCGGAAGGGGAATCGATCAATGATTTTGTCGCTGCTCTCCGCAGGGCGGCTTTATACTGTGAATTCACAGACCTAAACGACTATTTACTGGACAGATTGGTTTTTGGGGTGAGGGATGGACGCCTTAAGTGGCGTCTCCTGGCCACCCGAGACTTAACTTTTCAAACGGCTCTGGCGGAAGCCCACGCGTTCGAGCTGTCAACCTTGTCTCTCGCGGCCATGGACAGCTCCGTAAATGTCACGAGTAAAGGGCCGCCGCTGCCAGACAAGCCCCCGCCTCTGGCAGAGAAGGAGGATTCCAATGCCGGGGAGGAGGAAGAGGTTTGCCGGCTGGCAGCTAACCGCAGCCGGAATCCGCTTGCTGCCCGTCCCCGTCCTCCGTTGTCTCCGTGTTGGGGCTGCGGGGGAAGCCATTTTAGATCGAATTGCCCATTCAGGGATGCGGCTTGCAGGCGATGTGGTGCCCAGGGGCACATTGCGAGGGTCTGCCGTTCCCGCAGATCCCCACCAACCCCGAGGAGGGAGCAGAGGGAGTCCCAGAACTACAACTCTCATTGGCAAAAGCAATTTTCTTCGAACCGCCGGGATGAATGTAACACCGTCTACAGTTTTCCACGCCTAGCTACCTCGTATGTCCGGAAGACGTCGAGCGGCACTGACAAAATTTCTGTTGAAGTTCGCCTGGGGGACGCTTGGTGCTCGATGCAAGTTGATACTGGATCGGCGCATTCTTTAGCTTCATGGTCTACCTTGAAGCGTTGTTTTCCTAGGTTAAGCAAGAATCACCTTCGACCCTGCAGCTCAGTTCTTAAAGACTACCAAGGCTCCTTAATTCCAATTCTGGGGGAGGGTCGTTTTGCAGTCAAATTTAAGTCGTTTGTGGGCAAGCTGCCTTTAATAGTGGTGGATGGACCCTTCTCAAATCTTTTAGGTTTAAATTGGTTTGAATCGTTGGGGTTATCTGTCTCGGGGGTTAATTTGGTTAATGGGGTTTCAGCCTTTGATAATCTGGCTAAGGAATTTCCCTCAGTTTTCAACGAAGGGTTGGGTTGTTACACGGGAAGCCCTATTTCATTCAGTCTTGACCCCCAGGTACCGGCAGTGCGGCTAAAAGCCCGCAGGGTTCCCATTCCTCTCAGGCCGAAGGTGGACGCTGAACTGGACCGTCTAATCTCTCAAGGTGTACTGGAACCGGTGGACCAAGCGGTGTGGGAGACCCCGTTGGTCATTGCCTTCAAAGGGGATGGGGTATTAGATTATGCGGGGACTATAAATGTTCAGTTAACTGGGCTTTAGCCCACCACTCTTATCCTTTGCCCGTGGTGCAGCAGCTGCTCCACACGTTGGGAAATGGCAAGGTCTTTGCAAGGCTTGACCTTTCCCAAGCATATCAGCAGCTCCCCGTGGACCCCCAGACTGCAGAAGCCCAGGCCATCATTACCCACAGGGGGTTTTTTAGATGTAATCGTCTACAGTTTGGGGTCTCCATTGCTCCGGGAATTTTCCAGGGGTTAATGGAACGGTTATTGTATGGGCTTGAGGGGACTGTACCATATTTTGACGACGTCCTGGTGTCGGGGAGTTCCATGGACGAACTATTATCAAGAGTAAGGAAGGTATTAACTAAATTCCAAGGGGCGGGGTTAAAACTAAAACCTAAGAAATGTGTATTTGGTGTTCCAGAGGTCGAGTTTTTAGGATTTCGAGTGGATGGAAAGGGAATACATCCAACCCCGGAGAAAACTCGGGCAATCCAAGATGCCCCCAGGCCCCGGTCAAAGGCCGAGCTCCAGGCATTCTTGGGGCTTTTAAACTTCTATGCGGTTTTTATTCCGCATAAGGCATCCGTGGCTGAACCCCTTCACCGGCTGCTGGACACCCGTTCAAGTTGGCACTGGGGTCCGAGGGAGGAAGCCGCGTTTGGGGCGGTCAAGAGAATTCTTTTGTCAAATGATGTGCTGGCTCAATACTCCCCTGGGTTACCATTGGTCCTGACTTGCGACGCCTCACAGTACGGCGTCGGGGCCGTCCTAAGTCATCGATTGCCTAATGGCTCGGAAGCGCCCATAGCATTCTTTTCTCAGACCCTTGCCCAGGTAGAGAGGAACTACGGGCACATTGACAAGGAGGCGTTGGCGCTCATCGCAGGAGTCCGTCGTTTCCATGAATATTTATATGGCCGGAGTTTTGAGTTAGTTACAGACCACCAGCCACTCTTAGGTTTATTAGCAGGTAACCGTCAAAGTCCCATCGTTTTATCACCACGCATGTCTCGATGGATCATTTTTTTGGCCAATTACAACTATACTTTAGTTTATAAACCAGGTCGCCACATAGCCCATGCGGATGCCCTCAGCCGATGCCCCCGGCCGAATTACTGTCCGATCCCGCCCCGTCCTGCTCAGTATTAGCTTTATCCGAAGGGTCTTCAATTTTGTCTGCGAGGGAAGTGGCCAGGGAAACTGGAAGGGACCGTGTTTTATCCCAGGTGAGACAGTGGGTACTGCGGGGATGGCCAAATTCGACCCCCGCCGAGCATCTTGTTCCCTTTTGGCGTTGCAGATCAGAATTTTCTGTGGAGAAGGGCACTTTACTAAGAGGTGAGAGGGTCGTAGTGCCAGTTAGGTTACGGAATCAAGTGCTGACCATGCTGCACAAGGGTCACCCGGGCATTGTGAGAATGAAGGGACTGGCCCGGGACTATGTCTGGTGGCCTGGTATGGACAGGGAAATAGAGCAGAGGGTGGCCGATTGTATGAGTTGTCAGGAGAGCAGACCGTTTCCCCCTCGGGCAGAGCCATTGGCATGGGAGCCTCCGTCGGGACCCTGGACTAGAGTGCACATAGACCTGGCCGGTCCGTTTATGGGCCAGACATTCTTAATTACCATTGATGCTTATTCCAAATGGGTAGAAGTGGCCCAGTTAGGGTCCACTCAGGCTCAGACTGTGATTGATGCCTTAAGGGCCCTTTTCGCCACACATGGCCTTCCGGATCTTTTAGTTTCTGACAATGGGCCACAGTTTACTTCAGTTCTGTTTGAGTCCTTCCTTGCATCTGCAGGTATCAGGCATGCACTTTCCTCGCCTTGGCATCCGGCCAGTAATGGCCAAGCAGAACGGGCAGTTAGGGTTGTTAAGGAGGCTTTGAAGAAAATGCCACAGGGCTCGTGGAAAGAGAAATTGGCGGATGTATTGTTGGCCCAGCACTCTACTCCGTGTGTGTCCACAGGTAGGACCCCGGCCGAGCTTTTGATGGGTCGGAAATTGAGGATTATGCTGGATAGGTTGCACCCAGGTTACACCAGTGGGGTGCAATGGCCGGATCCGTCAATCAGGGAAATTCATATAGGAGACAGGGTGTATGCACGCTCTTATTCCGGGAACAAGACGTGGGAAAAAGGAATTGTTAGCAGGGAATTGGGGCCCCGTTCTTTCGAGGTAACGCTGAAGGATGGCAGGGTCTGGAGGAGGCACCTGGATCAGGTGCGCCTAGATAGGAGTGCTGATGTGGATGAACGAATAACTGAGGACCAATACGGAGAAGGGTTTCAGGAACCTCCAAGCGCCGCCTGCAGAGCCGGGGAAGCAACCGCTGAAGCCGGGCGGGAGGCGGAGCTATCCCAAAGCGCTGAGTTAAGCCAGGAAGCAGAAGGGTTAAATCTAAGTTCGGCTCCTGTCACGGAGCCACGTCGTTCAGAGAGACTCTGCCGCAGACCATCTTATTTAAAGGATTATGTGTGTGCGAGCCAAGGGAAAAGGAGTGTTGTGTCTGTCTGTTTAGTAACAGCCGGCCGCTAGGAGTCTTGCGAGCCAGGGCTCTCCAGGGTGCTGATTGGCGCGCGTCCCCTGGATACATAGTAAGCGGGAAGTTTCTCCACGGTTAATTGGTTGCTGCCTCAGGCAGCTTTGTGTATAAAAGCCTCTGTAATGTTTTTGCTCTTTAAGCCTGTACCTGCCAGCCTGGCATGTGTTCTGATTAAAGCATTCTGACTTAACCAAGGCCTCACTTATTATAACTCTATTTGAAGCTTCTTTTAGTTCCTTTTAAATTTTAAGTTTTCTTCATCATTAGATCGGTCAAATACTCACCCAGCTCTGTTCTTCTTCCCCTCTCTTCAGCACAAACGCTTAGATCTTGTCACCTAGGCAATCCATAATCTCTTCATTCAATCAATCCGATCGTGGCCATCCCAGCTATGGCGACAAAGTCACTACAAGCCCCCCCCCCAGACCTCCAACTGGTGCCTCTCTTCTCCAATGCCCATCCAGGGCAGATCTGACCTGGTTCTGGTTTGGTTCCAGGTCTTCTAACAGCTGGGGTTCACGGTTCCCTGCGGAGTGCGGGAGGCACCTGTATTGCTGGGATGTTGGCCGTGCCTACCCAAAATGCATAGTTGTTTAATGTATGTGGCCTCATTCACAGAAATATATGTGGAAAATGTAAGTTGATCTTCAGTGGTTATACATCTTTCAGTTGATTTCAATGTGATTCACACTGGATGAACATTTCCCAAGTTTTCCACATTCAGAACTAAACTTTTCCTCCCCCTTCTCCCTCATCTCATATGTGAAAATATACATAAGTACTTAAGATTGAATTGTATGAAGTTTCATAAGCTTTGTTTTGGAAATGATTCAACAACATGGTGGTATAATAATTTTTAAATGAAAATAAAACATCAGTTGCATAATACAAAAGAACTGGCAATAATTAACAATGAAATCTGAATAACAGTTTATTTTACCTCCTTGGTATTTAGCTCCCCATCCAGATATCCAACACTGTTGTTCAGTCTTAAACATCATTCCAGGATTGGGCAAACAAACAGGTCGTATAAAATCTTTGAAGCAAGGAAATGTTGTTAATAACTATGACAAAAAAAAACCCAGAACTTGATAGGATACTTTTAGAATTCTAAATCTGAAGACTGTAAAGAACAGACTGGGGATTTTCAGATATGCTAAAGCTCCAACAGACAACGAATTTGGGGTAGTTTAATGCCACATGAGAAATCCTGGCTCATTCAGAAACAGACAGCTGTTCATCAATGTGGACAGTGGTAGACAGATTATTTTTTCCCTATTTTCCTCCCCCAAAACTAAGGTACATCTTATACTCTGAAAAATATGGCAATTTGAAGTCAACGTGTATCATTTTGTAAAGATTTTATGCTGGATGTTTTAAAGGGATTAGATAAATCTTATTAACTTAATAAGAATACCAAGGAAAGTACTCTTATAATAAATAACATCCAATGAACTGTTTATATATTTCTAATAAAAGATGGGAACAAAGATTCTTATCATGACATAAAAATTATATAGAGAATTTTTACAATTTTCTTGCAGACACAAATGGATTATCCTATGGCATACAGTTATAACATCCCATGCTCATCAGACTAGGTCTCTCTAATCCAGCCTAATTCATCTGTTATGAACATTAACTATGTACAAAAAAATAATAATCACATTTTACTTTACAGAAGTAAAGCAAGTTACTTTGACTTGTTTTATTTAAAAATGATATTGATTTAAGATAGGTTTATGCTTATGTTGATTTCTACAGCATAATTGAGTTTCTAATAGTGAGTTTTACATTTTTTCATCAAGGAAATAAGTACATACCATTAAAATTTAGAGGAGATTGTAGCTTCATAAGAGCAACATCATTATTTTTGGTAGTTGAATCATAGTTGGGGTGAGATATTATTCTGGCTACTCTAAATCCCCTTGAAGCAACCATTTCTGGCTGTCTCAGAATCCCTGCATAAGCCGTCCAGTAGGATGGGTCAGAATGAGACCTAAAAACAGAATGCAGGTCAGCAGTTATGTTCTAAACAAAACTTATTACTGCCCTTTAAGTAACAAATGTCTACTAAAAACTTATAATATATGCAGGTTAGAATTTGAGATCTAGGTAACCAAGAACCACACCATGAACTTCCTAGAAAAATTAAAGCCTTTGGAGAATATGAATAACACATGAAGAGAAGAAAGGAGACAGTAACATATACCCAGCAACCAATTAGGTCCCACAGAGTTGGCCTTCTCCAGGTCCTGTCATCCATACAATGTCACTTGGCGGGGCCTAGGGGAAGAGCCTTCTCTGTGGGGGGCCCAGTCCTCTGGAATCAGCTCCTCATTTTGCACTGCCCCCACTCTCCTTGCCTTCCGTAAGAGTCTTAAGACTCACCTATGTCGCCTGGCTTGGGGAATTAGGTCTCAGCCCCCTGGCCAACGAAATGAGATATATGTTGTATGGTTGAACTGGTATGATTGTTTTTAAATATTGGATTTTTAGACTGTAATTTTAAATTTAATTAGATTTGCCGTTGTACTGTATTATTATATTATATGCTGTTAGCTGCCCTGAGTCCTCGGAGAAGGGCGGCATACAAATGAAATGAAATGAAATCAAATCAAATCAATAAACAAACAAACAAATAAATAGAGGCAAAAGTAGATAGATGATTTTATGGATATTTTCTAAGAAGCATTGCAAATTCTATTTCGGTAGATTTGGGTAAGTACATTTATTTATTAATTTTATATGCTATCTATCTTTTCAACAAGGCAACACAGGTACAGGTCCTTCATTCAAAATTGAAAAACAATTTCATCCAGACATTAAAGGATATGGAACAAGGATATATTTCAGTCCTGCCACTCATTAATATATACTCCAATTAAAACTTTCTAAAGAATCAACACCATGCATTCAGCCTAAGTGGCAGCCACTTCCCAATTTTAATGTATGTCGATGATTCCTATGTATCCTTCGTAGATATGAAGTGATGATGCTATCTAGTTTGGGTAGTGAAACATCTGCAAGGAAACAACCAAGGTCAGAGAGGAGCACTAAAGACCCCTAATTTCAACCCTGAGTTACAAATATTCTTTTTTATTAATTGTTAAATGATAAGTCATGAGGACTACTCATGTTTCCCCGAAACTAAGACTGGGTCTTATATTTATTTTTGGACCAAAAGACCCACTAGGATTTATTCTGGGGGGATGTCTTATCAGGACCTCTGCAGCCAGGCCACTTATGCCCTGCCACCTGCTTCACTTTGCTGTGGAAGCCCCAGCACCAGCTGCCCTGTCCAGCAGGAGGCTGTGGGGCACTAACATGAGTTCAGGTGAGGCAAGTGGAGGGCGGGGGCTAGAGCAGCCTCACACACCCTGTGCCTGCACACCTCAGGACCCCGCAACCAGGCCACCCACACCCTGCCACCTCGCAGCGGTGGCACAGGCGGAAGCAGCCCCATCTAGCAGGGAGGCCAGGTGGCTGCCCATCCACTCCATCCCACAATCTGGTTGATTGAGGTGAGGCAGGTAGTGGGTTATGGGTGGCCTGGCTATGGGGGTCCTGAGGTGTGTAGTTGTGGTACATGTGGGACAGCTCCACTCTCACCTGCCTCACCTCATTTTGTGGTGCTTGCTCCACTGGGACTATGAGTAACCAGACAATGGGATGACATTATTATTATTATTTATTAGATTTGTATGCCGCCCCTCTCCGCAGACTCGGGGCGGCTCACAACAATAACAAAACAGTGTACAGAGAACAAAACTAATATTTAAAAATCTAATAACCCATTATTAAAAGAACATACAACACAAGCATACCATACATAAAACTATATAGGCCTGGGGGAGATGTCTCAATTCCCCCATGCCTGATGGCAGAGGTGGGTTTTAAGGAGTTTGCGAAAGACAAGGAGGGTGGGGACAATCCTAATCTCCGGGGGGGAGCTGATTCCAGAGGGTTGGGGCTGCCACAGAGAAGGCTCTTCCCCTGGGTCCGGTCACACGACATTGTTTCGTCGATGGGACCCGGAGGAGCCAACTCTGTGGGACCTAACCGGTCGCTGGGATTCGTGCAGCAGAAGGTGGTCCTTCTCGGAGATATTCTGGCCCACTTCTCACTTCTCCAGAGAAACGGCAAAAGCATTCATGTTGTCTATTTATATGCAGTAATAATGAGTGGATGATGACGAGTGGGACATCATTGAAATGTCAAAAAGATTCTATCAATCTTACATAGGAAAAGATCAGAATGACTAAGGTAGGACTAGAACTCACAGTCTCCTGGTTTCCAGGCCAGCATCATAACGACTACACTAAACTTGGACTATGGAATTGATTCCGGCCTATACAATTCTGACCTCCATTAAATTTATTATATACAGAGAATATAAAGAGGAACAAATTCTTTTACCCTCTGCGTAATGGGCTGTTTAATGAAATGGACAAATAATAGTTCATAAGGAACATAAATTATTAGATTGATTATCCTGTTCAGAAACTGTATAATTTTTTGTATGGGCTTTTAACCTGGGGCTTATTTTGGGGGGTAGGGCTTATATTAGGCATACTCTAAAAATTATGCTTGGGCCTGTTTTCTGGTTACGTCTTATGGGGGGGGACGGCCTATAAGAAGTTGCACCTATAAGACGTTGCAGCAAAAGTGTAAAATCATAAATTACACTCTCTTTGTGCAGAATAGTGTTGAAATAAACTTAAAAAAAAATATTCTGGGAGAAACTGTTTAGAACTTACCCTTCTACACAATGAGCTGCTGTTACTATCCATTCGGGGGTGATAATAGATCCTCCACAGAGATGAGTCCTCCGGATATGAAGGCTGACTTGCCATGGCCATTCTCCAGGTAATGCAGCATCTCCACCCACAATTCTGTTTCTGGGACTCATACGTTTATTTGAAATGCCACACTCTTGTAAAACATAATTAAGAAAAAATGATCTTCAAGACTTCTAGATACTAAATTCCTGATTTCTGACAAAAATTCCTAAATATTGACAAAAATGTCATATTTTACCTTTTGATGGAAGAATACAGGGGATACTGATTGTAACATTTACAAAATACAGTGGTACCTCATCTTACGAACGCCTCTTCTAACGAACTTTTCAAGATACGAACCCGGTGTTTAAGATTTTTTTGCCTCTTCTTCCGAACTATTTTCACCTTACGAACCCAAGCCGCTGCTGCTGGGATGAAGGGGTTTCTTTTCCCCCCCTTTTTTGAAGAAAGAAAAGGGAGGGGCAGTTTGAAGGGGGAAAGACTTTGCATTAACAAAAGTAGGAGAACAGCGTGCTTGCAGAGGCACTGAAAGAGTGTCTGTTGAAGAAAGAAAAGGGAGGGGCGGCTTGGAGGGGGAAAGACTTTGCAGAGAACAGCATGCTTGCAGATGCACCGAAAGGGTGTCTTTTGAAGAAAGAAAAGGGAGGGGCGCCCCCCTTGCCTTTCTTCCTTCCCACTCACCCTTTAGCCTACCCTTGCTTCTTCCACCCATCCCCTTTAGCTGCTCCTCCCTGCCCTCTGTTCGCCTCCCTTCTAAAGTTTGGGATTTTCCTGAAGGATTTGCACGCATTATTTGCTTTTACATTGATTCCTATGGGAAACATTGTTTCATCTTACGAACTTTTCACCTTACGAACCTCCTCCTGGAACCAATTAAGTTCGTATCATGAGGTACCACTGTACAGTTACAGCACCTTTAGTTAATTACTTATGGAGGCCTTCTATCACAGTTCAGGCAGATATTTTCCGAAATGTGGAAGAACAATACTGTGTTTCCCCATAAATAAGAACTAACCAGAAAATAGGCCTAACTTGATTTTTCAGCATGCTCTTAATATACTGTAATGCCTCCCCCCCAAAATAAGCCCTAGTTAATGCCATGATCAACCATGGGCAGGTGGGCGTGGCCCACACTAGAGACGACAAGGGCGCAGGGGCCAATGGTATCCAGCAGCAGCCACAGCCGCACAGCGCAGGTGAGTTGATTACTTGTCCAAGTAGCAGGCAGAGGCAGGAGCAGGGAAGGCATGCAATCTGGATGCGCCGCAGAGGCTGTGGGATGGAGTGGGCAGGTGGCTGTGGGAGGTTCTCAGCTTTCCTGCGGCCCATGCACCGCGTCTAGTTCACCTGCCTCCTCTTGCCTCTGCCTGCTGCTCAGTTTTCAACTCACCTGCTCTGCACAGGCTACACAGCCCCAGAGTGTTTCAATCACCAGGCCAGCGGGTTGCAGCAGGACCCCATTGGCCCCTGTGTGCTTGCCGCTTGAGCTTGCACTGGGAGGGGGGAGACACCCAGCTGGGCTGATCACTCAGGTATCATGTTTCCCTGAAAATAAACCATAACACTTATTTTGGAACCCCCAAAATATTATTATTTGTATCTTATTTTTGGCAAAACACAGTAGTTTATTTTTATTCAAGCTCTAAAAATGAAGTCTCAGAATGTCCAGATGAAATAGTTTGAGTACATTTTGCCTAAACCTCAACCCAAATCTGTATAATGTACAACTACACTTTTCTAAAGTCAGTCATAACAAAAACATCATGTATCCAAATAAAAAACAAGTAATTTAAATATTTAAGTATAGTTATATTACTTACTTATACATTGCAGGGATACCACTTGCTTTGATGGACACGACTTGCTGTAAGACCAAAAAACCAAACAAAATTTGAATATATGAACTTATTTTATTTATTTATTTATTTATTTATTTATTTATTTATTTATTTATATGTTTGTTTGTTTGTATGTATGTATGTATGTATGTAAGTATGTATGTAGGCATTTCATATTTGTACTCAGTGAATGAAAACCATGTGATGTAATCTACACATACATACAATAATAATAACAAAAGATTTGGAACAATGTCAAATAGTGTATAAATATAGTTAATAAAGGTGAATGATTTTTCCTAACTAATCAGAAGATTCTTTCTTTGCAGGGTACCAATTGTATGGAAATGCTCCTAATCAGCCCACCTATGGATGTGTATGCATTCAAGCCATATTCCATGAGTTCAAACGTATACATGGATTCCAATACCACAGGTATAAACATAAAGAAAGGTGAATATCAGGGTTAATTTAATCATAGGATTTTTAGCTCCACTCACATTTTAGAATTCTAGAGCTTGTACTTTCCCATTTTATGTGTGTGTGTGTGTGTGTGTGTAACATATTTTTGCTGATAATGAAAAGGAAGGGAGACTACTATAGATCTATTTTGGGCTTATCAGCTTTCATCAGGTAGGCAAAAAGGAGCTGTGACGTTCCTTTAATATACCAAGGTGATTCGATAAAAAATCACACATAACCCTTCCCTTGTACAAGCTGATACAGGAGTTGAGCCTGTAGCCTAATGGCTAAGACAAGGCAGAGGCTCCAGGTTCAAATCCCAGTAAAAAGGGTGTGACTACCTGATGAAAGCAAATAAGCCCAAAATAGATATATAGTAGTCTCCCTTCCTTTTCATTATCAGCAAAAATATGTTACATCTATAGATTATAGTTGTCGGCTAAAAAAACCCCTTACCTGTTTTGGAATATGGCCCCTAGTGGGGCCGAGAGGCAAAAAGGAGCTGTGGTGTTCCTTCAATATACCTGGGTGATTAGACAAAAAAAATCACACACACACACATACACACACACACGGATATATCAGGGTGATTCAACAGGGAAAAAAACATATAACTCTTCCCTGGTACAAGCTAACAGGAAGAGAACTGATGGTCTGGAGATTAAAGCTGCTGCCTTACAGGCAGACTCCCCAGATTTAAATCTCAGTAAAGGTATGGCTAGCTGATGAGAGCAAAATAGCTTTAAATAGATCTATACTAGTCTCCCCTCTTTTCATTATCAGCAAAAATATGTCACACATACACATACACACACACTTATATGTATAAAAACTATAAACACACCCACCTGTTGTATAAATTCTTATACAGGTCTACATCTCGAGCGCTAGTATTGACCCTCAAAATGTTTGCAGAACCAATGGTAGCTGGGATTGCCTTGCTGGTGAAATAGGTTTTCCTGCCAAAAATATAACTATCAGTTAAATATGTCAAATCCCACTAAAGTTCTAACTTCCGCAAAATTGTATTCAATTTACTAATTAGATTAACTGTGCTGCTAATACTTCATTTTTCTCATTTTTTAATTATTACAGAAGAGTTTCCACTATGCTTGGGATAATTGTGCATTCTGTCTCTGGACTCATACTTTCACAATACATGCAAAAGAAATATATATTTGCAGCATTTTAATCCAACACTGGGAGCCTCCTTTAAATATTTTATGTATTTTTAGTGTAACTAAATTTTGGGTCTTTCAGCCAGCACTATCAATGTTTTAGTGAAGCATTTCAATTGTTTGTACAATGGCTAAACAAAACTTTTTCCTCTGTAATATCTGGAAATAAATTTGTAAGCTTGATTCACTTACATTAAAGTACTCATAAATATGGTAAGGAAATCCTTCCCCAAAATAATATATTTCAAAAATAGTCAGCATTTTTTAATATCAGAACCATGTCATGATACCATTTTTTCTCTGCTCCTTAGCAGTATCAAATATAGAGGTGATACAAGTTTTATTCCAGATTCTTCTTGGATGTCTGCCACTTTTCATGGCTTAAAGGATAGGATGAAACTATCCTTTAGTTGAAAGCAATAAGACAATGAACAAAAGTCTAAAACCAATACAATAATTTAAACTGGATGGCAGGGAACAGATGCATCTGCTAATCATTTAACGGTACTCAGCTAAGGAATTTAAATATTTTCTCTATATATTTCTCAATAATAATTTATTCCTTGTATATTACTGCAAAAAAGTGAAGAAAATTCATTATGTTACTTACGAGTTATAACCTAGGTCTTCACATGCAGTCTTTCCATAGTTATTAGTCCAATCATCATAGCATATAGAGTACCAATTTTTGTTTTCGGATGAATAGACTTCCAAGAGAAATTCTGGTCCATAAAGTCTAACTATAATAACATAAATGAAATAATGTTCAAAATGAGTAACTGTGATGCTAATGTTTTTAAAAGTTTTAGAACATAGGAAGCCAATATACAAAAAATTGACATATCTATGAAGATTGTCATCATCCCGGTTATAAGGTGCTTTTTGAAAGGCAACTGGACCTTCTTGGTTTTTCCTTTGAAAATGTTTTGCTTCTCAACCAGGAACCAAAGAAGGTTCTTGGATGAGAAGTGAAACTTTTTTTAAAAAAAAGTCCGGTTGCCTTTTGGAAAAAGCACCTTTGGGACAAAAAAGTTTAGTTTCTATATATTCAAAGAGTTATATGCATCTATACTAGCTGTGGGTGTCCCCCTGTTTGGACCAGTTCTGAGAACCGGTAACAGTGGTGGGAAGAGGCTCTGCCCACCCACCTGGGATGCTTCTGCACATGCACAGAAGCATCATGCGTGCGCACAAGTTTTGTGCATACGCACAAGCATTGGGCACGTGCACAAGGATATGCACAAACCTGTGGCGATTTAATTTAGAATCCACCACTTATCTATAATTATGTTTTGATGAACCCAGACTTGTCCTTTTTGCATCAATGCTATATGCCAATCATACTAAGATTATTAAAGAAAGATGTACAAGGAAATTGCTGAAACACCCTTGTTCCTCCATAAAAAAGAGAAAAATGCAGCCAGAGGCTAATTTGGCAAACCTCATTGGAGCATGCAGAAGGTAGATGATTGCTTATGGCTGATAGTATTTATGGGCACCTGATAATAATGAATTATATTTTTACAAATATACATACAGTAGAGTTCTCATTTAAACATAAAATATAAATAGTTTGATCCGGTGCTTATATTTACCATTTTAAAAACACCAGATTACATCAAAGTATAATAATACTTAAGTATTATTCTATTTCTTGTGAATCATTTTTGCAGCCATATACAGTATGTTCATATTGACTCAAAATGGAAAATAAGATAAAATAAGATACGATAGTGCAAGGTATAATTAGATTAAAGCTAGTATTCTAGCTTTAGGGAAAGCATTTGGGGAAAAGGAATCCTCAACTGCATTGGCAGTTCTGTGTTAGCAAAAACTTCAGAAGAGAAGGATTTAGGGGTAGTGATTTCTGACAGTCTCAAAATGGGTGAGCAGTGTGGTCGGGCGGTATGAAAAGCAAGTAGGATGCTTGGCTGCATAGCTAGAGGTATAACAAGCAGGAAGAGGGAGATTGTGATCCCCTTATATAGAGTGCTGGTGAGACCACATTTGGAATACTGTGTTCAATTCTGGAGACCTCACCTACAAAAAGATATTGACAAAATTGAACGGGTCCAAAGACGGGCTACAAGAATGATGGAAGGTCTTAAGCATAAAACGTATCAGGAAGTACTTAATGAACTCAATCTGTATAGTCTGGAGGACAGAAGGAAAAAGGGGGACATGATCGAAACAATTAAATAAGGGTTAAATAAGGTTCAAGAGGGAGGTGTTTTTAATAGGAAAGTGAACACAAGAACAAGGGGACACTATCTGAAGTTAGTTGGGGGAAAGATCAAAAGAAACATGAGAAAATATTATTTTACTGAAAGAGTAGTAGATCCTTGGAACAAACTTCCAGCAGACGTGGTTGGTAAATCCACAGTAACTGAATTTAAACATGCCTGGGATAAACATATATCCATTGTAAGATAAAATACAGGAAATAGTATAAGGGCAGACTAGATGGACCATGAGCATAGATCCCTGTAAGCTGAGTTATGCGCCATAGCGCGCTTAGCTGCAGCTCTCAGCACGCGTTTTTTTAACCCTACCCAGGAGCCAATCGCCTACCTTTTGCAAAAGCCTACCTTTGGCGATTGGCTCCTGGGCAGGATTCAAAAACTGAAAGACGCAGCTAAGTGCGCCATGGCTAAATGCACGTGGGGGGAGCTTTCCTGGCGGCGGCAGCGACGGCACCAGGAGTAGCCGACTCACAGCTGACCACTTTGCCGCTGCTACCGCCGGCAACCCTCCCTCCCTCCAGGCCCCAAAGCTCACACCCTGCTGCCGCCAGGGAAGCTCCAGCCTGGCGGAGCGCACCGTAAAACATGAAGAAAAGGTCAGTTGTGAGGTGGCACCCCCCCACCCCACCTTTCGGCGGGACCTTTTCTTTTGCTGCTCCTGGAGGGGGAGGCGCCGATGCCGAAAGGCAAACGGCGCGCCCCGTCGCTGAGGCTTTTGCTGCTCCTGGAGGGGGCGGCGCCGATGCCGAAAGCCTCAGCGACGTTTGGCTGCCGGGGGGGCGGGGAGGAGAAAATCCGCCCCCCCCTCCAGGAGCAGCAAAAGCCTCAGCGACGGAGCGCGCAGTTTGCCTTTCGGCATCGGCGCCCCCCCCTCCAAGAGCAGCAAAAGCCTCAGCGACGGGGCGCGCCGTTTGCCTTTCGGTTCCGTTGCTTAGGCTTTTGCTGCTCGTGGAGGGGGGGTTGGGGGTGCCGATGCCGAATGCTTTCCCTCCGCGGTGGGGGGTGCAGGACAGGCGCAGGCAGCCCCAGGAGACAAAGAGGGAATGAGAGAAAGGAAAGAGACAGAAAGGGAGGGAGAGAAAGAAAGAGTGAGAGATAGAAAGGATAGAAAGAGGGAATGAGAGAAAGGAAAGAGAGAGAAAGGGAGGGAGAGAAGGAAAGAGTGAGAGATAGAAAGGATAGAGAGAAAGAGGGAATGAGAGAAAGAGGAAATGAAGGAGGGAGGGAAAGAAAGTGAGTGATAGAAAGGATAGAATGAGGGAGGGAGAGAAAGGAAAGAGAGATGAGAGAGGAAGGAGGAGAGAGAAAGGAGGGGTAGCGAATTATGGATGTCAGAACTCGCGCATGCGTAATAGCCTGCGCCCACAGTTTTTAAAAAAAAAATTATTTAGAGTTTTATGCCGCCCAGTCCCGAAGGGACTGCCGCTCAGACACTATACTTTTCCGCCCACACCGGAAAAATATTAGAGGGAACACTGTCTCGTGAGACTTAAGAATAAAACTAATTCATCAGAAGATTTTAATTTGAGTTCATTGGATGTGTTTAAGTGCATGAATTTTTTAAACTGTGTTTAAATGTGTAAGGCATTTAGTTTATTTCAAAAAAAAATGTTGATTTCTGAAAGTGGGAATTTGATTACTGGGGATTTTTAAATATTTAGGTACATCAAATTTATTATTACTTAAGTAAATAGCTTAGTAACTGACATAACTAATAAGTCTATATACAGGAAGTTATTTATACAAATGTTTCTTAAATTATCTACAAATTATTAGTATGCAAAGCTGGAAGCTGGAATCTAGTTATTACTGACTGAAAATATGCCCAGATTATATTTTCCTATGTTTATAGGCAAGTTTCTTGAGTCAGTTGCTCCTATTCATGACATTAGGTTCACTGCAGGATTAACTTGCTAGATAAAATTAGGTTGATTAAAGTATGGGAGGTTTTAAGAGCAAATTTTCAAAGAAAATGTCATTATTCATTCTTACCACAACGATTTTCATCTTCACCATTAGGGCAATCTTTTATTCCATCACACCATTGAGATGGTAATACACAAACTCTTAGTGAACCACATCGTATCTTGGAGCCAAAACAACTATCTGTCACTATGAAGAAATGTAGGAATATGATGAGTTCACAGAATTAAATCAGCAAAGGCATTGTTTAAAATGTGTATTCTATTTTAAAGACTATCATACAAATAGTACCTTAACCACATTCTATTATTATAAGTTCCATTGGATTTTAGATGAGATCTTAACACAGTGAAAAATGCTTAGGAGGTTTTGTCATCTGAAATTTTTTGAAAAATGTAATGGTTGTAAGTCACACATTGCTATTCTCAGAAATGGAAGGCTTAATTTATATTTAAGCTAAATAATTTCACCAAAAATGTTATTATAGTACCATTAGAATCAAACTGTTTCTAATTTTATATTCTATAAATCAAGGAAGCATAAAGACTTAACACCACCGCCATACAATTTAAGCAGATCATAATTTTAGAAGGACACACAGTGGTAGGAACAGCCATGACAGAATGTTGTATAATCAATGTTTTATGCATTCTTACCAAAATACCAGACGAGAAAAGCAGAAATTCCAGCTCCTATTAATAGTGCAGTAATTGATACGGAATACAATGCCTTTTTGGCTCCTGTAGCAAAAAAGAAAAAAAAAGTGTCCATGTAATTTTAAAGGAAGTTTGTTTATAAACATGCCATCAGTTTACTAAATGTCTAATAATGGCTTTAATTTCCATTATTCACTACATGTTTTTATGTAGTTTTGGAATGATTCCCTAAACCAATGATGGCGAACTTTTTTTGGTTCGCATGCCAAGAGTGTGTGCAGAAATTCCAGCTACATTATACCTACACCCATTCCCTCTCTCCCACGCACATGCAGCCCCCTATACTGCCCCTTGTACATGCCCACAACCCCCCACCCCGTGCACGGGCCTCACTGAAGCCTGGGACAGTTTAAAAAATGGAGAAACGGGTGACCCAGAAGTTCAAAAAAACCAGACTTCTGATTTGCCCATTGTGCTATTTTCTACATTCCAGAGGCTTCAGGGAAGCTTTCTGAAGCCCCAGAGTGGAAAAAAACAGCACAACGGGCAAACCGGAACTCAATTTTTCTGAACTTCTGCTTTGCCCATTGGGCCATTTTTCTCTCTGGGGTTTCCTCCGGAAGATGAAATGGCCTTCCCCAAGGCCAAAAATCAGCTGGCCAGTGTGCTGACATAGGGCAACGCCACAAGTGTCCTCCAATATGGTTCTGCGTGCCATTTGTGGCATGCATACCATAGGTTTGGGATCACTGCCCTAAACTGTGCTTCCATATTGCTACTTGCTCCATTAACAGCACACTTTTAGTTGATTTCTAATCAACCTGAGCCTTCTTTCCAACAAACGGTAATGTCCCTTTACCTATCTTTCTGTGAGCCACCCTGGGAGACTTTGTAAACCATCCGGATTCACTTTGGATAGTGGGACAGGCAGCAGATTACGGTACTTAATTAAATGCCTATATACCTACCTACATACATACATATACATATATACATACATACATACATACAATAACAATGCTGTTAACAAACAGTTATCGGATGATCTCTGGTGGGCCTGGGACAGGGGTTTATCCTGTTCTGGTGCTTCTTGACCTCTCAGCAGCTTTCGATACCATCAACCATGGTATCCTTCTGAGCTGGGTGGAGGGGTTGGGAGTGAGAGGCATTGTTCTCCAGTGTTCGGTCCTCTCCCCCTTACTTTTTAACATCTACATGAAACCGTTGAGTGAGATCATCCAAGGGCATGGAGTGAAGCATCATCAATATGCTGATGATACCCAGTTATGCATCTCCACACCATGTCCAGTCAGTGAAGTAGTGGAAGTGATGTGTCGGCGCCTGGAGGTTGTTGGGGTCTGGATGGGTGTCAACAGGCTCAAACTCAACCCTGACAAGACGGAGTGGCTGTGGGTTTTGCCTCCCAAGGACAATCCCATCTGTCCATCCATTACCCTGGGGGGGATCTTTGACCCCCTCAGAGAGGGTTCGCAACTTGGGCGTCCTCCTCGATCCACAGCTAACATTAGAACATGATCTTTCAGCTGTGGCGAGGAGGGCGTTTGCACAGGTTCGCCCGGTGCACTAGTTTCGTCCCTATTTGGACAGGGAGTTATTGCTCATAGTCGCTCATGCCCTCATCACCTCAAGGTTCGACTACTGCAATGCTCTTTACATGGGGCTACCTTTAAAGAGTGTTTGGAAACTCCACATTGTGCAGAATGCGGCTGCAAGAGCTATCGTGGGGCTCCCTAGATTCGCCCACGTCTCATCAACACTCCGCAGCCTGCATTGGTTGCTGATTAGTTTCCAGTCACAATTTAAAATGTTGGTAATGACATCGGATCAGAATATCTTCGGAACCGTCTTCTGCCGCACAAATCCCGGCGAATGATTAGGTCCCACAGAGTTGGTCTTCTCCGGGTCCCATCGACTAAACAATGTCGTCTGGCAGGCTTCAGGGGAAGAGCCTTCTCTGTGGTGGCCCCGGCTCTCTGGAATCAACTCCCTCCAGAGATCAGAACCGCCCCCACCCTCCTTGCCTTTCGTAAGTTAATGAAGACCCACCTATGTCGTCAGGCATGGGGAAATTGAGCCCATGGGTTTATATTATTTATGTGTGGTATGTGTTGTATGGTTTTAATAATGGGTTTTTAGATGTTTTTAAAATGCATTAGATTTGTTTACATTGCCACAACTGCAAACAAATTATGTAGTCAAGCTGTGTCGAACTCACACACAAGGTCTTTTTGAAATCTAAAGTGGAAAATCTACTCCATAAGTATTTCTTTTCCTTATTAGCAATAAAATAGAATAAGTAAATTTAAAAAAGCAAGTATTTATTATTTATTAAATGTATTTTAATAAGGAAAAAATCTTATTAGCTAGGGCAATTTAAAGATCAGGATTGGCAAACCATTGGCAAAGTATTTACTTTATACTGTTGTAACAGTAGGGTCTTAATCATATAAAATATTTCAAATCAACCGAAATACTCTTAAAACATACCTAAAAGGGGCTAATTTGCATCATACCCTTTTAAAAAGTTTTTGTTTTTTTAAAAAATGGAAAGCAAAGCTTACTTGGTGTACATTTTGTAGATTTTGTCTGTAAAACTGGCACTGGGATTGACTGTTGAGTAGAAACTCTTGGAACATAATGAGGCACAGATGAAGGATAATATGTAGACGTGTAATGTGGATACATATTATAATCTCTGATAAATCCTGGAGGAACATTGTCTGTCTGGTATGCATAGTTTTCATAAAATGGAGGTGGCCTCTAAATAATCACAATAGAAAGACAAACAGAAAAGAAGTAGTTGTAAACTTCTATAACCCAGCAGTTCTACAGCGAAATAAAACCTCTAAACTAAAACCCAGAAGTCCTACAAGCTGTGGCTTGCAAAAGTTTATGCCTTTTAATAAAATGTGTTGACCTAAAAATGTCAGATCCCTTCTGAATTTTGGCTACTGCAGACTAACCCAGCATTGTTTCCAAGGTAATTAAGTAATACTTGAAAAACCTTTTCCCATAAATAGGAACACTTTTACTAACCACCAATATACTAGACTGCAATAACATACTTATAAGACCGCTGACTTACCAAGTTAGATGCCATCTTGATTTTCGGCAAGTGAATTATGGTGAATTTGTTATAAACCTATGAAAACAGGAAAAGGTTTTCTATTTTTATTTTTATTTCAAAATTAAATTGTAAATTACAGAGGCCTTATTTTAGTGAGGCTATTCATCAGATTCCAGTACATATACAAAGGTAACCAAATACATGGCTATTAAAAAAATATTATTTCTGTCACAAACTCTGGATTAGATTTCAGTCCCGTAGAATTTTTCTCTTAACAACAACAAAAAAGGAACATTTACTATTTTGCTGATAATGTATGTATACCACTCAGTAACAGAGCTGTTAGACTGCCTCCTAACCAGAACATTAAACATTTGAATTGCAATAAAATAGCAATGCAGCAGTTACATAAAAATAGTTTAAAGCAAAGAGCAGCTTAAGGAACGGAGAAAGGAAAATATTAACCAGCATTTAAAGGAAATAACACAAGTGAACGTCCCTGGGGAAGATCCCATGGGAAGAGAGTTCTGAGAATTTGCCAAGGAACAACTGTGTAATTAAATACTGCATACACTTGCAACTATGTAATTAATTCTGGAGAATTCGGCAGTGACAAAATTGATCAGAAAAGCAGACACAAGATACATATTTTGTTATTAGCCTTTGTGTTTAATCTAAACACAGAAATGGCTATTTTAAATTGGGAATAATTTCAATGAACAATAATGGCAGTGAACACTCTTTTTTAATCTTGTGGGATAAGCATTAAAATTGAAGGAGGCCCATTTTTAATGTCCCATTAGCTTTTATTCACAGGTGTAGTTCAGCTTCATTACGCAGCTGAAGCATCAGTATCTTATCTAAGCAACACTTGGCAAAACCTAGCTTCTGTTATAAAATCTGGTGATAAAATGTGAAGGTTGCAGGTTGTATTTTTTTGTGATTTCCTTTTTTCTGTTTGTTACAGAAAATCTATATAAAAAATACATCAACCAGCTGCATATTAAGAGGCCACAAAAATAAAAATGTAGCAACACAAGAAGCAAATGCAGCTGATAACAATAGCAACATTAGGAGCCCAACACGAAGTGCTTGGTGGTGCAGTGGTTAGAGTGCAGTACTGCAAGCTACTTCTGACAGCAGTTTGGCATATCAGATCTCAGTAGGGTCAAAGTTGACTCAGCCTTCCATCCTTCCAAAGTCGGTAAAATGAGGACACAGTAAAGCACTGTGAAGCGATATATAAGTCTAAATGCTATTGCTAAAACGCAGCCACAAAGGTTTCTGCGTAAGTGTTCCTTATTGACCTGGGAGTTTGTGTGTGTTTTGAAACTTCCAAAGAATCTAAACATTTCACTTACAATAGTTAAATGTAACTGGATGTTGCTTCATTTAATTCTTTCAACTAGAATTTAAAAATGCCAAAATCTTATTAATCTTACCTTATTACTCAATATTTATTGAGTATACTGTCTGATGCTTCTAAATTATTTTTATTAATTATGCTTGGCATCACTTTCTGCAAAACCAGCAATCTCCTCAAAGCAAATGTCTTGAAGGGGCACAATGTTTTAATATTCAAATAAGCAGCAGCCCAAAATTATTCTAAACCACAATTGCTGCTTTATAAATACTAACCAGAGCCCTCCTTAAGCACGAATCATTTCTCAATAAGCAGTCATTTCTCAATATTGCAAATTAGAATTAAAACCCACTGCTTCATCCTGAAATAACTAAATTTAAAAATCTTGGGTATTTGGGGACCATTTTTTCTTTCCAGACAAAGTTTGGGATAACACAAGGGCTCTGAGGAGCATCAGGTTCAAAAACAATAATTGCTGGGAACAATAACTGTAAATCACAATATTTTAAAATAACAACAACAACTGAAAACAGGACAGGATAATGTAAATCAGTTGTAATGACTATTCAACAAAGCCAAACAAACAAGCAAATATGGCAGCAACACAAAGAAATAAGAGAAAATGCTGTGTGCTAGTGTTGAGTGCTAGAAACCTGTGGGCCGAAATGAGAGAACTGGAATGCCTGATCTTAGAGAATAGGATCAATGGGATGGGTGCAATAGAAACTTGATGGATTAGAGAAAATCAGTGGGCATTGTTCTTTCTGGTTACAAATCTTAAAGGACAGACAGGAAAGGATGGAGTGGGAGGTCTTGTCTTCTGGGTAAAAGAGACCAGTGAATCAAGTTGTCAGGTAGTGACATATAGAAAAAACACTAGGCCTTATTGACAAGTGGAAGATAAATCTTCAGTCCCTGATAGCCTCCCACAAGTGTTATTAAGGAGCTTAAAGTTAAGGTTGTGGATCTTCAATTGTACACCAGGGCTGTCAAACTCTTGGCCCACAGGCCGGATACTGTAGTGGGCTCCTGCCAGTACAGCTAATTGTCGCAGCTCCATGGCTCTAGCGCATGTTTGAGCGAAATGTTGCTTCCTGCAACTATGCAGGTAGCAAAATCTCACATGGGGATACACGTGCGCATGTGTTTCAGTGAGGATTTTTTGCTTCCGCGCATACACTTCTGGCCTGCAAGCAAGAGGAGGTGCTACATAAGGTAAGAGTGGATGGTGAGGTTGGAAGCCAGGCTGCGCATGTGAGCGAGCGAGGAACTCATCTCCTCTCACGGGGGTGGGGGGTGGAAGTACGTACTTCCCCACTCCTGGGGTGGAGGAATCAATGAGCCAAATGTACACTGCTCAAAAAAATAAAGGGAACAATTAAACAATACAATATAACTCCGTCTCCAAGTAAACTTCTTTGAAATCAAACTGTCCACTTAGGAAGTGACACTGACTGACAATCAATTTCACATGCTGTTGTGCACATTCAACTTTGTACAAAACTAAGTATTCAATGAGAATATTCCATCCATTCAGATCTAGGATGTGTTATTTGAGTGTTCCCTTTATTTTTTTGAGCAGTATATTTCCAGAGGCTGCCTGAGTTCCCTCTTTCTTCCCTCGTCTCTTTTCCCTCCTCCTCAAGTGAAGCAGCTGCTCTAAGCTGTTGGCTGAAGCTCAGTTGTGTGAACCGATCCACGTCCAAGTGTTTATAACTGCCTCACTAGGGGTAAACTAAGAGCAGCTAGTAGGGTTCAGAGAAAGAAGGGGGAAGGGAGAGAGTTTGGTCCCTCCTACAGCCATAGTTCCTTCTAAGCTGAGCAGTGAGCAATCGCTCACTTAAAAATCATCATCAACTCAGAGTTTTCCAAACCTGCCCAGAAGCCGAGAGGGAAAGAGTGAGAGGGAAGGAGAGAGAGAAGAAGAGAGGAAGAGAGAGAAACAGATAGAAAAAAGAGAGGAAGGAAAAGAGAAAGAAAAAGAATGGGAGTAAGGAAGAGAGGAAGAAAATCAAAATCTAGTTTGAAACTAGCTCAACTATTTAAGTGGCATTTTGATATTGATAGAGTTGCCCTATTATGAGCTCACTGTTATAGACACACAGTACAGTATTTTATTTTGAAATTCTCTGAGGCAAAACAGGGTGGGTTTTTTATTTGTTTGTTTGTTTGTTTATTATCTCTGTGCCGCCCAGTCCCAAAGGGACTGCTGCTCAGACACTATACTTTTCCGCCCCCCCCCCAAAAAAAAATTAGAGGGAACACTGCCTACAGCCCTCCCATCTTTTCGCCTGCTTAAGAAGCGACTGCAAGAGGAGTTGTTTAGCTGGCTCAGGTAGGATTAGCTACCAGACTGGGGAAACTATGGTGAACTCCAGGCAGGCAGGCAGGCTGGCTGGGGGAAGGTGGATGAGAGAGCAATCCAGCCCCTCATGCTTCAGCGGCGTGCGGCTCTGAGTGTTTGCGCCGGCAAAGATTGGTCCAGGGGTCACATGCAGGGTGGACGTGTGCATGTGTGAGGCAGGGCGCATATGTAGTACATGCACAGGGTGGGTGTGCATGGATATGCTGGGGTGCGCATTGCATTATGGGTTCTGGCACATGGATGGGCTGTCACATGTGTGTGTACTTTTGCCACACAGCGACAAAAAGGTTTGCCATCAGTGATCTAGAAGTTCTTCCTTTCTTATAAATCCCTTTTCTATACAATACTGTACACATTTCTCTCACGTTTCTCTGAATCAGATTTCAAAGTGGTGTAATAGGCGTTTCCAAGAGTCTCTGTCATATCTCCTTAGACCATGTCCTGCTAATTCATAAATTATTTCCGTGCTGAAAACCAGATCTTGTTAGATACTTTTCTTTTGAGTCAGGCACATGTAACCAGGTCAGTAATTTACAGTAACTATATGTAACTGGAATGTTAAGAACATACAAGGAAGTAGACATCAAAACCAAACCAGTGAAATGGTTGACAAAAGCAGCACGTCTGAAGCAAGATCAAAATAACATCCTAATACAACTGTAGTGTTACTCAGGTAATTATTTTAGAGTCATGTGATGAAATTCACTGACCATACAGATTCCAAGGACTACTGCTGTAATTAGGATAATCTCAGGTAGAGGTTTATTGATCTGGTCTGTAATTTCAATTTCTTCAGCATATATATTTGTCCTTAGCCACTTCTCCACCTAACTTTTAAAAAATTATTTGTGAAAGGAAATAATTCTCAAAGGAATATTGGAAAGAAATAATGGAAAGGAATTTACCAGCATGGTAATTCTCCAAGTATTCAACAGAACAGAGCCAAATATGATATTGTACAAGAAGCCAGCAAAAAAACCATCAAGTTTGGAAAAGGGGCTATATCTCTTCAAAGGCTGTAGAGGAAAAAAGTCCTCCCAAACCTCCTTCACCCATGTCTATGGGAAACATGTTGGCTTTCAATCATGTGCTATATCAATCAAGCCAAAAATGGGTGTGTTTTTGGCAAAAACAGGATGTACTGAAGAGTGCTTCTGGTGGGCGAGGAGGGAAGAAACACAATGCATGGAGATCAAATTTTCTATTTTTTTTTCTTGTTCTCCTCCTGTAAATCTAGGTGTGTCTTATAGTCCGAAAAATATGGTGACTCAAAGAGTATACTAATTTTTTCACATGACTTTAAGGGGGGGAGGTTCTAATTTTTTTATTACTACTCTGTGGGCATGGCTTCATTTTGTGGGTGTTACTTGAAAGTCATGTGATCGGGTGGGAGTCCTTGATGGTCATTTGAGTGAATGAATACCAGACTGTGGGCAGAGTTAGCCTGCAATACTGCATTCTATCCACTGCGACGGCACAGCTCAATAAATATGCCAAATTCATACTCCAAAGCAGATATCTGCCCAAAGTCCCCTCTTCGTTTACTTATTAAATGTTTACATTTTAATTTAAAACTCATATAAAATGTAGTGGCAAGATGGCCTATCCCAGGGGTAGGCAAAGCTGGCTCTTCTATGACATGTGGACTTCAACTCCCAGAATTCCTGACCTAGCATGATTGGCTCAGGAATTCTGGGAGTTAAAGTCCACAAATCATAGAAGAGCCTACCTCTGGCCTATCCTAACACATCTATAATGGTGATGGTGAACCTTTATGGCGTTTCGGGCCAAAAGGTCAAGTGCAAGAGTGCCGTTGCACTTGCGTGTGCCAGCATCCATAATGCAATGTGCACCCCATTTGTCCATTCATGCAATCTCTCCCCTGCACTCCCCCTGCGCATGCGCTTGACACTGCATATGCGCACATGCAAACCCCCCACTGTGTATGCATGCGCCTCCACCACGCGAATCCACACTCAGGGGTGGGTTCCAAACAAAAACCTGCAGTTCTGTGGCTATAGCTTTATTTTGTGGGAGTGGCTTGGCAGTCATGTGAACTGGTGGGAATGGCTTGGCAGTCATGACTGGCTGGGTGGCTTGGTGATCATGTGACTGGGTGATCATGTGACTGGGTGGGTGTGACCAACTTGACCTCAAGGGTTAGGGTGTCTGGCCTCTTCTCACCTCAAAGGCCTCAATATGATACAATTTCCCTATCTATTTACTACTACCTAACATCCAAAATATACTATTTAATCCTATGTATGTATATGCCATATATGTACATACATATTACACACAGGCACACAAAAAGATACATTATATTACTATATATGCTGTATGTGTATGTAAATACACATACACAACACACACACACCTCTTCTAAAACCATATACATTCAACCTCACTTACTGCATTTGGAAAAACACACCCAGAGTCTACTTTCTGCCACACATCTAAACCATAACTTCTGTATATTAGAGCATTACACCTGCCTTCAGGTGTGTTTCCCTAATTTGTATGTGACTATTAGAGCCAGGAGATGTCATGAATTGAATAAAATGTGGTGAAACTCACTTAACAACCTTCTTGTTTAGCAACCAAAATTTTGGGCTCAATTGTAGCATATGTCAAAGACTATCTCTGCCTTTCTTTGCATGGCAGCCTTGTCCTACTAAACTCCTTCTCTTTTCTGGCAATTTTCCTTCTATTAGAGGCACCAAAATAATCCAGACAATGTAAGGTTTCCTGCTGCAGCAGGGGGTTGGACTATATGACCTCCAAGGTGTCTTCCAGCCCTAAATTGCTGTGCTGTTTCAAAATATCTTCTGAACCCATGTCAGGGTTTATGGTGCTTCTTTCTTCTTCTTTCTCTCTCTTCTCCTTTTTTCTTCTCTTCCTCTTCCTCGTCTCTCTCTCCCATCCTTCCTTCCTTTCTCTCTCTTTTTCTCTTCCTTTCTTTCTTTGTCTCTCTCTCTCTTTCTCTCCCCCTCTCTTTCTCTGTCTCTTTCACACACACACCTCATTTGGGCACAAAGTATCTGCTGTTGCAGAAGTTTTCATTTCTCTCTATAACACAATTGATACTAATAAACACCCTATCTCTCAACTATGCAAAACCTATGCATGTTTACTTGACAGTAAGGCTACTCTCTTTCAGTGAGATTTACTCCTAATAGATACATATGATTGAAGGCAGGCAGCTAGCTCCATGGTTCAATAGGCTCTAAGTAAAATTTCTACATTAAAAAAATATATACCTAAACAACAGCATATAGGAGCAAAAAATCATAGCAATAGTTAAGCTATGCTTTTCTTCTATAAATGAAAGTACTACCCATTTTAACCAGATATTAAGACATTAGTTTCGAATATTAGCATGGCTTTCACTGAACCTTGATAGTACAGTGTTCCCTCGATTTTCGCAGGGGATGCGTTCCGAGACCACCCGCAAAAGTCGAATTTCCGCGAAGTAGAGATGCGGAAGTAAATACACCATTTTTGGCTATGTACAGTTTCACAAGCCTTCCCTTAACACTTTAAACCCCTAAATTACCATTTCCCATTCCCTTAACAACCATTTACTCATCATTATTACTGGTACTCACCATTGAATAAGACAGTTAGTGATCCTGATATTTATAAACATAATTATTTATTAACAATAATTATTTTTTTTTGCGATAACAACGCTGATTGGTCAAGATTTCGGCCAATCAGCAATGGCAGACAAAAGTTTGGCGATGATGTATGACGTCATTGGGTGGGAAAAATCGTGGTATAGAGAAAAAACCCCACAAAGTATTTTTTAATTAATATTTTTGAAAAACCGTGCTATAGGATATTCACGAACTTTGAACCCGCGAAAAATGAGGGAACACTGTACTTGTTTTCCTTAGAAAATAGCTCAATTTTGTTTCCTGTAAATCTTGCTTTCGTTTCACACCAATTGCTTCAGATCAAGAGCTCTGTTTTTAGGGAAAGAGACTGGAGTGAGAGGAGGTCTTTGGAAATAAAAGCACCACAAGAAAAAAGGGGAAAAGCCTGCTCTGGATTCTGGACTCCAAGCCTTCCCTGAGCTGGGAAGCCCTCTTTGTTCTCCTTCTTCCCACTCCGGGATCCTCTGCCCCACTTCCTTTCCGTAACCCCTAGGCTACCGTAGCTTTATGTATGGTGTGACTGAGCTGTATGGTTTTAATAATGGTTTTTTAATGTGTTTTTAATATATTGGATTTGTGACATTGTATTTTGTTGTGAGCCGCTCCAAGTCCTCGGAGAGGGGCGGCATACAAATCTAAATAATAATAATAATAATAATAATAATAATAATAATAATAATACGTTTGTTTACTGCTCTTGAGCCAGTAACCTGAAAAGTCACATACAGTTCAGTTTTGTAATATTGAGAGAAGAAGTGTGAATCTTCTCATGAGGATAAAATAAGAAAATGTAAATAATAGCAGATGCTTTGATCACACTGTTCTTTGTCAGGGTTCAGAACTTCTCCTATGTCGAGCTGTTTTGAAGCCTTCTGTCAGTATCATTAAAAATGCATTTGCTCTATGCATACCTTAAAGGCTATCTGCTTGGAAAGGTATTCCCCCTCCATTCCTAGCCCACCTCCCACACACATATGCGCAAGTCTAAAGATACAGGAAGTTAAGAGCCTTAGTTTGCTAATAGAGCCAGCTAATTAGATGTTTCTTATATTTATGTTAGGGTTACACAAAATAATTAAATTACCCATAAAACTACCTTACTAACTCCAAAATTCCAACTCTGACTCTTAGGTAAGACATCATTTGAAGTCTCTTAGATCAAAATAGTTTTAAAATTTTTATTTCTTTTTTAAAGCTGTAATTCTAGTTGCAAAGTTAGGAAGAAAAGTTGCCTACTCTAGTATTACATTACAGGATTCTTTTGAACACTATCGTAGACAAACAGAAAAGTTGCATGTTTGGAAAAAGTGCTAACTATATGCATTAGTTATATTAGATGTAAGCAATTTATAATCACACCATTGGCCAGCACCTCTAAGGGGAAAATAATCAGCAGCAGTAGTGGGTTATAAATCCTGTCACTACGGTTTGTTTGTGCGTGTGCTCACGACGCTTCTGCACATGCGCAGAAGCATCCCAGGTGGATGGGCGGAGCCTCTCACCACTGCTGCTACTGGTATGCTGAACCAGGCCAATGATCAACAACCCACTGCTGATCAGTAGATGTATTTCTAACAATGGAATGTTAAAAGATGATCATAAATATGGAAAACATCCTAAACAATAGGGATGAGTTACATTCTTTTTTTAAAAAGGCAATAAATTGCATTCTGACTTGTTCTTGAGTCATTCACCTGCCAGTACGCACATAATATTCCCCCTTTACTTTACTCAGACATTTAGATTGAGGAAAACAATACAATGCTATGCAACATATATTTCTCTTTACTTCCCTTTCCTGACAGTAACTTCTGACTAGATATATTTCAGAACTGGACCAAACACAAACATTTTTCCGCATAAGCAATGAAAATGTATTAAGTCAACTGGACAGGCAGCTGAATCTGACACAAAGGTTGGCAACGGACTTGTATAATTAATAAAATTAATAATAATAATAATAATAATAATAATAATAATAATAATATTTATTTGATTTGTATGCCGCCCCTCTCCGCAGACTCAGGGTGGCTAACAACAATAATAAACACAACATGTACAATCCAATAATAAAAACAACTAAAACCCCCTATTATAAAACCAAACATACACTCAAACATACCATGCATAACTTGTAATGGCCTAGGGGGAAAAGCTATCTCAACTCCTCCATGCTTGGCGGTATAAATGAGTCTTGAGTAGTTTACGAAAGACAGGGAGGGTGGGGGCAGTTCTAATCTCCAGGGGGAGTTGGTTCCAGAGGGCCGGGGCCGCCACAGAGAAGGCTTTTCCCCTGGGGCCCGCCAAACAACATTGTTTAGTCGACGGGACCCGGAGAAGGCCAACTCTGTGGGACCTTATCGGTCGCTGGGATTTGTGCGGTAGCAGGCGGTTCTGGAGGTAATCCGGTCCATTGCCATGTAGGGCTTTAAAGGTCAAAACCAACACTTTGAATTGTGACCGGAAACTGATTGGCAGCCAATGCAAGCCATGGAGTTGCTATAGCAAGTTCATGGTTTAACTGCATGAACAGTATACATTATATATGCATAGCTCTGGTGTTGCTCCCCAGTAATTGCAGCTCAAGACAACTCATCTCACTAAACCTGACATCAGAATCCAACATATATGAGTTCTTACAGATTTTTTTAATGCTTTGATGTTCCACTGTTTCCTAGAATAGGCCAATTTGAATAACTAGAGGAGGCAGAAGCAGTGGGTAGCACTTGAACATTTTGAGGACAAGATATTCTTCTAGAAACACAAACCACCATTCTTGCAGCACATGGGTTAGCCTCTTCTATCCTTTTGCACATTCCTAATGAGTATATACTATATAATTTAACTATGTTTACTTAGCAATAGGCTACTCCCATGTAAAGTGCACATAAGATCAAGTCTCAGGTGTCAGTTAAGACTGGCACTTGAAATTTAATTTTATGTATACAGTACTTACACTGAAACATGTCCATACCGAAATTTGGTTTTCAATTTATCTGTGTTAATAATACCGGGAGACATATTTATCGCAAATATAAATTTTCACAGGGCGTTGTTTTTGTTTTCATATTTTTAGCTTTTAAAAAGCAGTGTAAAATACCAGTCAGATTGTCCCTGAACTACGCAGTGATTTTTGTACTCATAATATCTCTGAACTGCATAAAAAGACTCATAAAGCACACCCAGGTGACATGGCAAATTAAATTGGACTTCTTCCTCCTTGGTCAGTATTTGAACTGTGTTCACAAAGGCCAGCACTCATATTTCCTTTCCATCTTTCCTTGAAAAACTCACCAACGTTTTTCTAGAAGATTACTTGATCTTCAAGACATCATAAGAAAGGAGCCACTGTGCCAGAGTAAAAAAATGGTCTGGTAGGTCATTCTACCAATACATTTTTAAAAGCCAAAATATTCTGTAAACCACTACAGCTGTAGATGAAGTTTAGATCTTTCAAGAAAAATGTATTTGTTAGGAGCCGTACTGATTCTTGATCTTTCAGAACCAGTTTTAAGAAACATAGAAGATTGATGGCAGAAAAAGACCTCATGGTCCATCTTGTCTGCCCTTATACTATTTCCTGTATTTTATCTTAGGATGGATATATGTTTATCCCAGACATGTTTAAATTCAGTTTACTGTGGATTTACCAACCACAGGATCTATTACTCTTTCAGTAAAATAATATTTTCTCATGTTGTTTTTGATCTTTCGCCCAACTAACTTCAGATTGTGTCCCCTTGTTCTTGTGTTCACTTTCCTATTAAAAACACTTTCCTCCTGAACCTTATTTAACCCTTTAATATATTTAAATGTTTCGATCATGTCCCCCCTTTTCCTTCTGTCCTCCAGACTATACAGATTGAGTTCATTAAGTCTTTCCTGATATGTTTTATGCTTAAGAAGAGTACATTGGGGACAGGCTAGGAAAAGGAGAATAGCTTCTTTCCTCCATTTATCTAAACAGATAAGATTTTTCACAGCAGACAATGCCTGAAGCCAGTTCAGTGTTAACAATTATTTTCAAAGGGAGATGAGAGATCCTGATCTCAGATACAGGATCTTTCAACTAGCATACAGTTGATGGTTGTTCCCCTTAAACTAGCATTTACATAGCAGGTGTTGGAAGGACTTTACATACTTTAAACCAAGTAAAATACAAGGCCCTTACATACATGGGGATGGTTGGAAATGGGGAAAATACATAGCTTTGCTAACACTACTTAATATATTTGATAAGTACTGTATGGACACAATAGTGCAGTCACAGTCTGTTGCTCAACATTATACTGTATTTAGAAGATTCAGAAACAAGCACAGAAGTGCAAATTATTTTCTACCTGTGCAACCGTAATTCATGAAACAGGTGGAAATCCCATCTTGCTTAGAAATGGCTGGTTGAGATTTTTAATTTCTAAAATTAATGAAGATTCCCTAACTTTCCCAACCAGACAAGCTTAAATGACACATCTTCTCTTTATCAAATGTGGCTGTCTTCTCAAGTATGACGTTGTTAAGGAAGTGCCACATTGGCAACAAAAGAGCAATACAGTAAAGTAGAAAGAGAACCAGTAAGATATTAGTAAGATTACAAGGCAGGTAGCTCTCATGGGGAATGCTGATGGGGGAAGTTGGAAGAACGAGGAGTACCAGTGGTCAGTAGATCATCGACTGGCATTGTGGTGAAGGTTAGAGATGAGTGTCCTCATTCCCTTTCCCTGCAAGTGCGAAGCGAGAGGAAGGTGGATGATCTTAGCACAGACTTGCCTTTTGATTTATTTTTCTATTGATCAGAATAAAAACACTTTCTTTGAGGAAACTGATTAATGAGCTTGGACCACACACTAAAATACAGCCTAAAAAATCTCCAATACTTGGTTTCTACATACAATTCAGCCCTGAGAATATTCTTCACTTTCACAAATGGGAAGAAAGGGGTTTTTTTTCAACCTGATCCATGATTCAGAAACTTTAAATAATTTTAAAATTAGTTCACATATAAGAATGAAAAATTACAATTTATATAATGAATAGTATTGTCTTCAGATCCTGTTTATATTATTTTAGTTGTATGGAATTCTAAAAATAAATTATAAACATAAATTAAAAATGCATGATTTTTTAAAATAAAAATAAAATATGCATATGAATTCAATGAATATTTGTATTAAAAGCCTACCTTTTGGGGGGTGAAAGATCATTATTTAAAATCAATAGTTTCAATCTGCGTCCCACTACAGGCTGGGACAAAGAATCAATTTAAATACAAATAGTTTGTACAATGAAAGTTACCCAACTTTTTGAAGAAACATAAAATTATGGTTAGAAAACAAATACGCTGCTGCCAGTAGAGTCCAGTTCAGTGGTTAGGCTTAAGGGGAACCGAGGCTCTATGTTCCCAAAGAACCCTGATTCATCTTTAGCTAGTCATTAGCGGAGTCTACGGAGAGGGGCGGCATACAAATCCAATCAATCAATCAATCAATACATAAATAAATAAATAAATACGTTTGCATAAAATATGCAGAGCAAAAAAAAAAAAAAACCGATTTAAGCACAGTTTTAGCCTGGTATGTGGTTACTGTACCGTTAAGGGATCGCCAGTACTGTATGCTGCTCTAAATGCCCCAAAAGAAGTCAGAGATCATTGTCCCTCCAGATGAAGATACTGAATAGTGGAAACGATTGAGGAAGTTCACATTTATTTGAACAGTCCAGTTCAGCTTTATCTTATCCTATAGTGGACAATAACCCCAGCACACTTTCATATCCTGCCAAACAAGTACTGTACTGTAAATTATATATACAAGGTTGGGCTCCAAATCATTCAAAGACCAAGCAACAGGTGCTAGGGCTGTAGTCTTTGAATGCTTTTTCACCACCAAAGAGAGGGAAGGGCGCGGGTATTTTAATTACAAGTGTTTTTTTTTTTAAAAAAAACGACATTAGCATCCTCGTCCTTAAATTAAGTAAATCAGAAAACGACCCGCGCTTATATTCATCCCACCCACTTCATTTCTCTTGGCAAGGCAACTGGATAGGAGCGAACGGCTAAACAAAACCATTTTCTTTTCTACTTGAGACATATTAGAGTCAGGTGTATAATTAATATAATATATAGTGACTTTAACGCTAATATAATACAGTACTACTATTAATTTAATTTTCTTTGATTTTATTCCGTACTTACTATTGTGTTTTCTTTTTTAAAAGTGGAAAATTAATTTAAAAAATATTTAAAAAGAGAAAACCCATTTTCCTTTTTAACGGGGTAGTTTGCGGGCTGAGAGCCTGCAGCTTGGCCCAAAGAAAAAACAGAAAAGCGAGGCCAGCGACTGGATTCCTTGGCATTCCCAGCAGGTCTAAAGGGATGAGAGCCACGCGGGAAAGGAGAGAAAAAGGCGCAGCCTCAAGCTCGACGACGCCTCTCTCTCTCCAGTGAGGCAGGCCCTATTATTCCCCAAACCGAGCCCGGGGCCGCTTACCTAAGAGCCGAGGGATGCGCGGCGCCGAGGTGTTCTCCACACGCCTTCGCTGCTGCTGCTGCTGCTGCTGCTGCTGCGAGTCCCAGCCTCCCCTTGTCGCTCACTTTCAGCCGGGCGCCGGCAGATGCGCGTGCCCTCCTTCCAAGGGGGAGGGGATGCCCTACCCGGGCGCCACCCTCGCCGAGCTGCGCCCCTCACAGCGGCGCGAGGAAACGCCGAGTGGAACCCGGAGAAAGCATCAAGGTTGTTTCCGCGAAGGGTTCGGGAGCGGTGGTGTGGCGGCTGTGCGCGAAAGGCCCTTCCCCTTTAACGCTTCGTACCGCCAGGCGGGCCCAAACCGCTGTTATTCACCTTTAGAAAAGGAGAGAAGTGCCGGGAAAGCCGCGCTCTCGTCGGGCAGCTTCAGAGGACTCGGGGCGGAGCTTCAATCTGCAACCCAACGCCCGCCTTACCTGGAAGTAAACTTCGTTAAAGGCAGGCAGGCAGAGCTTACTTCTGAGTAAACATACCAAACATCATGACTTGTTTTCCAGTAAGTGTAATTTTTTTTTTTTGCCAATAAGTGTAATTTTTGCATGCAAGCAAGGACAGGGAATCTAAGCAGGGACAACCAATGCCAGAGCCCATTGTAACAGAATTGCCAGAAAGGCACTAAGAGTTGTTAACCTGATCTTGCTTAGCTTCTTCTCTGGCAATAAAATGGCTAACCAGAGCATACAAAACATTTGCTAGACCAATTTTTGAATACAGCTCACCTGTCTGGACCCCACACTGCATATCGGATATTAATACAATTGAAAGTCCAGAAATATTTCACAAGGAGAGTCCTCCACTCCTCTGCTCCCAACAGAATATTCTTATTCCATCAGACTTGAAATTTGGGGCTTAGAAAACCTAGAGCTACATTGCCTTCAATCTGATCTAAATGTAGTTCATAAAATCATTTGCCATAATGTCCTACCGGTCAATAAATACTTCAGTTTCAACCTCAACAACACACGGGCACAAAATAGATTCAAACTCAATGTAAACTGCTTGAAACTCAACTGCAGAAAATACAACTTCAACAACAGAGTGGTCAATGCATGGAATGCACTATCTGACTCTGTGGTTTCTTCCCCAAACCCCAAAAACTTTAACCTTAGATTGTCTACAGTTGACCTCTCCCCGTTTTCTAAGAGGTCTGCAAGGGGGGTGCATAAGTGCACCATTATGCCTACCGTCCCTGTCCTACTGTCCTATGGTCCAAATTTACCTATACATATTTTGCTTTTGTTTATGTTTATACCTATTATCTTGTACACGTTTTCATAAATAAATAAATAGAAATAAAACAGCTTATTCAATCATTATATTGCCTTTGTTAATCGGCTGACTAGTGCAAGAATACAGGTGGTCCTCAACATACAACAGTTGATTTAGTGACATTCAAAGTTACATTTGCACTGAATAAAGTGAGTTATGACAATTTTTTACACTTGGCAAGACAATTGCAGCATCCCCAGGGTCACATGATCAAAATTCAGATGCTTGGCAACCGGTTCATATTTATGACAAGTTTCAATGTCCTAGGGTCATGTGAACACCTTTTGCGACCTTCTGACAAGCAAAGTCAATGGGGAAACCAGATTCACTTAAGAAATGCAACTATTCCCTTAACAACAGTGGCAGTTGTAAAATGGGGCAAACTAATTTAACAAATGTTTCACTTAACAACATAAATGTTGGGCTCAATTGTCATAACTCATAACTCTATCTGTAGTTGGTTATTATCAGAAAATTCTGGGAATGATCTCTAATAAACTGGTTGCCACAATATCTTTATAATTTGTTTCTCTCTGACCCCTGTTCAATTTATTCAATTCTTGGGAATCTATGTAATATATCAACAACAGAGCTAACTGTCCAAATTTACACTGAACCATAAATCAACAGGGGAAGGGCTGTGTTTGTACACTATGTTAAGATAATCAGTGCCCAGCATGTTCTGGGAATACAGTATAGCTTTCACGAGGCCACCAATGAAAGGAACAGTAAATCACAAAGGTAATTTTTAAGGTGCTTTGTGTGAGTCCACAAGCTCTAACTCACATTGAGTTATTCTAACTTTATGAGTGGCAAACATTCACAAGCTGAAAAAGTCAAAATGCTGGGGAACCTTCACTTTTTAACTCTCTGCCTGTTATCCCAACTGATCAAAATCAAGATTTTCTTCCCTTAGGTAGAAATCCTAATTGTGTTTGCCAAACGGGTAAGGTCCAACACATACACGGGATCTTTCTTTATTAAAAAGCTGTTTTCTCCCCAATACGCTCCTCAATACCCTAAATTCTAGACCAACCTAGAAACTGTAAAGGGCCGGCCCATGTCATTTTGGCCCAACTCGCGCCATACCAGTGTGCGTGCGTGCACATAGGAGAAGGAGGTGGGCACACCCACACACCCACACATAGGCTCAGTTGTGTGGGCAGGGCAACAAAAGTAGTCCAGGATTATGGTAAAAAAAAATAGTTCAGACCTCAAGCCCAGCCGCTGTCAAAGTAAATCCCAGTAAAGTAAATTGCACTGCAAACTAAAAGTGGTGCATGTAGTTGCCCCACCCCCTGTCTTACCTCACTTCCTCCCATGGGATGAGCCTCCCACTCCCATCCCACCTACCGGAAACCCTAGATTCCCTCCACAGCCCTCCTACAGGTCGCTACAGGCACCACCTACACAAGTAATGTCAAGGTGGCCACACCCTCGGGCCACGTCCAGTCGGCCTTGACCATGCCAACCATGCCCTGCTCCCCAGAGGGCAACCGCAATGCTGATCCAGCCGTCAATGAAATTGACACCCCTGCCCTAAATTGTAAAGTGATCATGCATTAATTTAACACGGTGCATGAACTCAGCCCCCATTGTTGCTTCATTCATGTAAACCCAGGAAATTGAATTACCTGACGAATGGCTTCATTCATCAGAGTTAGTATGTTATGTATTATATGAATGAAAAAAGATGCACGTCAGAAAGGGAATTTTCATTCAGGCCATCAGGTTCTTATAATCTGCAATCCTGTCTTTGACATTGAAGGATATGGTGTTGATTTCTAGGCGAATTCAATCTCTGAGACATTATTGCTCTTTAACTCCAATCAATGCTAAAATGTATTAATCTGTAAAAATTGTGATGTTTCAAGATCAACAGTTCCCTGTTTGATGCAGTTTCTGCAAAGCAGAATACTGTTATACCCAAGGATACATGTAGAAGGCAAGATGTTGGACTTGGATTTCTGGGGGGAAAAAACATTTTATTCTGTTGATTTTTGAAGCACTTTCAGTTCTTTTTTACTGTTACTTCTTAAACATAGCCGATCGCAACATCCCATCTGCTAACACCCAACTCTGAATTGTTTTGAAAAGCTAAGAAAAGTTACATCTCCTTAATATTTAGATGACAATCTACTACGAAGTCTCTGAAGTAGAATGCTGAAGATAAAAAACCCTATGTAAATGTGGTCATATAATCATATGTATTATATATATAATTTGTTCAAAGAGCACTTTGAGTGTAATGAAATTTGAAAAGAGTAATTTTGAGGAAGTATCTTTGAACAAGCAGGCAACATTAATAGTCACGTGTTGTTTTTTAAAGCAAGAATACTTTCCTCATCCCAATTTAATGTAAATAAGCTGCTTTTTTATTCATGAAGCTCATTTATTCCTGTTCTTTCATGACTAGGTTAATGAAGTAGGAAGCTATAACTGCATGTTACATTCCAAGTTGGAAACTTGGTTCATTGCTTCCAAACTAAAAACTTGGTTGATTGCAATAATAAATTACCGGTAATACAGTACATACAAAGCAACAAATACCTTGGTACTTTGCTTGACATCTGGGCTTATGAGGCACAGCAAACTAAAGTTGTGAGTTTGGATATAACATGCAGCTAACAGTACCTTGTTTGATTACCATTTATGTTAGAAAGAAGAACTACAATATATACATGACAGGAGTGGGTTCTACTTACCTTTCCCACTGGTTCGCATCGCAATGTTTTGCATGCGCACATTAGCTCCACTCCCGCACATGTCCCCTTGTGCAATATCAGCTGTGCTTCGAAAGAATAGAATATAATTCTTTATTGGCCAAGTATGATTGGACACACAAGGAATTTATCTTTGGTGCATATGCTCTCAGTGTACAAAGTATACTCAGTGTATAAAGGTCAGTATAAACCCGGGGGTGGGCAAGAGGGCCCTTTTTCTAACACATAACAGAAAAAACCTTCCGGGTCAGTAAAACAATTAGCAAGAAGAAAAGAAAAGATAGCATCACCCACAGACCGACACTGGCCAAACTGGATCCGTGACATCACCAGAGGGTTGCTACCAGTTTGGGTAATCTGGTCCAAACTGGGAGGAACCAATTTCTGATGCATGAGTACCCTACTTGTATCCAGGAAAGGCATTAGCCAAAAATTTTGTGTTGCCGTTAAGTTTATGACCAGCAATAATTTCTATAGGATGCCAAAATTACGTTCCTCTTTGTTTTACAATGACCCCAGCATCAATCTAGCCCAGATGTTTTGGGAATGTTTATATGACATTGGAAGTACCTTGGGAGATCTCACGCAAATATTACATTACAAATTTACGATTGTATATTCTAGTTATACTGTAATACCTAAATGTTACATCTTGATGCCCCAGATAACACCTACCATATATTCAAATAAATAAATTTTTAAAACAACAATCAACTGATTTTTTTTAATGCTATTGCTTACATTAAAAATTCCTAGTTGAGGTCAGTGCAGAGATATTGTCACACACTTTATCCTTGTATGGATATTTATTTATGTCAGAACTAGTAAATATATGAACTTTCAGATATTGCTGAACCCACTCAACTCAACCCACTTAGCAATGGTGGGGAAGCTGAGAATTATAGGTTAGCAACATGGTGGGTGAGTTGTTAGCTATCTCCAAGTAGTACAATGTGTTCTGCAGATCTGGAGAACATCAAAGTAAACCATGCATTCTATGCACCCTTACTAATAAATACACTTAGAAAATCTGTGGAACTTAATTCTAAAGAAATTATAAAGACCTCAACCCACAACTACAATTGACCCCAAAATTTCTATTGTTACATGAGCCATTTATTGAGTTTGGCTCCATTTTTTATCTTTCTTGCCACAGTTGTTGAGTGAATCAGTACAGTTGATAAGTTAGTAAACCAGGTGTTAAGGGAATCTGGCTTTCCCATTGATTTTGCTTGTCAAAAGGTTACAAAAGGTGACATGACACATCAATAGTCATAAGTATGAACCAGTTGCCAAACACTTGAATTTTGATCACCTGATCATAGGGCTGCTACAGAGGTTGTAACTCTGAAAAATGGTCATAAGTCACTTTTTTCAATGCAGTTGTAACTTTGAACAGTCACTATATGGACAAAGAATGTTCTTTCTGCGCCAGCTCAGGAAGCTCAAATTGCCCAAGGAGCTGCTGATACAGTTCTACAGAGGAATCATTGAGTCTGTCATCTGCACCTCTATAACTGTCTGGTTTGGTGCTGCAACCCAACAGGACCAACACAGACTTCAGAGAATAATCAGAACTGCAGAAAAAACAATTGCTGCCAACCTGCCTTCCATTGAGGACCTGTATACTGCACGAGTCAAAAAGAAGGCGGGGAAAATATTTACTGACCCCTCACATCCTGGACACAAATTGTTTCAACTCCTACCCTCAAAACGTCGCTACAGAGCACTGCACACCAAGACAACTAGACACAAGAACAGTTTTCTTCCGAACGCCAACACTCTATAGTATAATAGTATAAGAGCAGACTAGATGGACCGTGAGGTCTTTTTCTTCCACCAATCTTCTATGTTTCTATCTAATATCTTAATTCAGAAACAGGAGCAACACTGTCAGACTTTCTACTAAATCTGCACTTCTATTCTACTAGTTTTTCTCATCATTCCTTTCACCCATTTCCTCCCATGTTGACTGTATGACTGTAACTTGTTGCTTATATCCTAAGATTTTTATTAATATTGCTTCTTCATTGCTTATTTGATCCCTATGGCAATCATTAAGTGTTGTACCACATGATTCTTGACAAATGTATATTTTCTTTTATGTACACTGAGAGCATATGCACCAAGACAAATTCCTTGTGTGTCCAATCACACTTGGCCAATAAAAATTCTATTCTATTCTATTCTATTCAATTCAATTCTATTCTATTCTATTGTAAATTGAGGATTAACTGTAATGTGGTTAGGTTGTACAATACAATAACATGCATAATTGGTAAAAAGGACTATTGATATTTAATTAAATATTTAAAAGCCCCAGCTAAAACCTTCTTTTATTTTAATCAGTACATGTATTTCTTTTTCCACTTTGTTCAGCAATTAATAATTAACAGGATTGGTAAAGTATGATTCACATTAAGTATTTTAAAGTGACATTGTTAAAACTAGTTTACCCAAACTAAAACATATCCCTAATGTTCTCACGTGTCTGGGAGTGAAAGATGATGTTAATACTCTTGTTTCTAAACAGGAACTAGATGAAGTGATGAGATCACCTTAAAAATATTCAAGTAAAAATGTCAGACACATTGGTGTCATTCAGAATACTCTCATGGCATTGTAACTTCAAAATAATAAACAATCACTTAACTAATTCTGCATATCTTTTCATAAGAAATTTGAATATATTTGAGTTAAATGGCCTAGAATGCCAGATTGAAAGGGGATGGGGTAACCTCATTGAAAGGATCATAGAGAAGGAAATATGCAAATAATGAAGTTATGTGATTGTATCATAATACAACTACCATTACAAAAATGGTGGAAGGTCTTAAGCATAAAACATATCAGGAAAGACTTAATGAACTCAATCTGTATAGTCTGGGGGACAGAAGGGAAAGGGGGGACATGATCGAAACATTTAAATATGTCAAAGGGTTAAATAAGGTTCAGGAGAGAAGTATTTTCAATAGGAGAGTGAACACAAGAACAAGGGGACACAATCTGAGGTTAGTTGGGGGAAAGATTAGAAGTAACGTGAGAAAATATTATTTTACTGAAAGAGTAGTAGATGCTTGGAACAAACTTCCAGCAGACGTGGTTGGTAAATCCACAGTAATTGAATTTAAACATGCCTGGGATAAACATATCCATCCTAAGATAAAATACAAGAAATAGTATAAGAGCAGACTAGATGGACCGTGAGGTCTTTTTCTGTCATCAATCTTCTATGTTTCTATCTAATATCTTAATTCAGAAACAGGAGCAATCTATACTAATAATAATAATAATAATAATAATAATAATAATAATAATAATAATAATAATTTATTAGATTTGTATGCTGCCCCTCTCCGAAGACTCGGGGCGGCTCACAACAATAATAAAAACAATATTATAGTAGAACAAATCTAATATTAAAAAACATATAAAACCCTATCATTATTTTTAAAAAAACCCAAACAACACATTCATACCAAGCATAAAACAAAGTATAAAAGAGCCTGGGGGAAAGGTGTCTCACCTCCCCCATGCCTGGCGGTATAAGTGAGTCTTCAGTAGTTTATGAAGACAGGGAGGGTGGGGGCAATTCTAATTTCCAGGGGGGGGGAGTTGATTCCAGAGGGCCGGGGCCGCCACAGAGAAGGCTCTTCCCCTGGGGCCCGCCAAACGACATAAATAGAATGCACCGTCTTCCAGGACCTGAAATAGATTTGCTGGTGAACCGCTACTAGTTACTTAATTTGGCGGTGCTCTATTTTTGCTGCAAGAGAGATTTTCTGCTTCATTTGTTAAACTCATTTTGATCACTGAAGCATAAGACTACAGACTTTATTCTCTTTGAAATTAAATGAAAAAAAAATATTCTGTAAAATGAATTCTATCAGGTGAAGTTTTCCCCCCAGGCACATAGACTGATGTGATATGTTCAGTGTCATGAAAGAACAATGAAAGTTGATATCACATATTTTAAAAATATCACATAACTTAAAATATCACACAACTCTCTGGAATGTTGCAATAAGTAATAAAGCTAGTTTTCTAGATTTTTTTTCTCTTACTAACATCAATTTAGTCATGCTGCTATCTGCTTTGCAATTTTTAAATAAGGAACAGAATGTTGGTGTTACAAAAGACAAGTAGATTCTATATCCTGCCAAACCATCATTTATTTCCTTTTATAACGAATTCCACATTCTTCAAAAATGGCCATACACAAGACATGTCTTCTAGGGTGAGTTTTATCAATAATTTCCTTTATAGAGAAAGGATATTAAACTAAAAATAGTTCAGACGTCTGGCTGGTTATTTAAAGTGACCCCAACTTGATCAGTTACAGAATTATGGTATTTCATTCCTGATCCATGTCCCAAAATGATTTATTCTGGCCTTTCATATCAACATTTATATTCATTGTCTGAACTGCATGCTTAAAATGCCTCAAATAGCTATTTTTATGTGGAGGCCTCCCACTTTTCAGAGATTTGTCTGTCATTTACCCTAAAATCATTCTGCAAGGTGATTAAATTTCTTCAATAGGTCTTTGAAGGTTCTGGGCAGTTTTTTTGTTTTGTGTGTTTGATTCATTGTTAATTCTTGGACAATGTCTGAAGTTTTCTTGACAAGATTTCAGAAGTGAGTTGCCATTGTTTCTTTCCTTGGACTGAGAGAGAGTGACTAGCCCTTTGATGGCAAACCTATAGCACTCATGCCAGAGGTGGCACACAGAGACCTCTCTATGGACATGTGCGCCATTGCTCCAGCTCAACCACCTGGTTGTTGGGTTTCCAGCGCTCTGGGGTGCACACTTGCATGCACATCTTCTAGTTTGGGCACACTGTGCCTAAAAGATTCGCCATCACTAGACTAGCCCAAGCTTTGTACCAAGGGTGGGAGTAGATATCATGGTGTCCCAGTTTCTAACCTGGTGCTTTAATCACGATAGCGTAGGAAGCCTACTCCTGAGAATGAAATATTTTGGGGAATCTTAAAAGAGGCAGACTACTATACACTGCTCAAAAAAATAAAGGGAACACTTAAACAACATACTATAACTCCAAGTAAATCAAACTTCTGTGAAATCAAATTGTCCACTTAGGAAGCAACACTGATTGACAATCAATTTCACATGCACATTCAACTTTGTACAGAACAAAGTATTCAATGAGAATATTTCATTCATTCAGATATAGGATAGTGTTATTTGAGTGTTCCCTTTATTTTTGGGAGCAGTATATCTCCCCAAAAGTAGAAATGGAGAAAAATCTTAACAAAGTCAGAAAGCAGTCTCAACAGCCTCCAGCAGGTGAAGTCTTTAGAGATGGATATTTTGTGCCCATTAAGAAAGACTGGGCCAATCTATTCACAAATAAACACCTTCAATTCCAGCTGATGGGATAAAGGACAGGACTTTTAACATATAATAGGATTAACCCACCACCATTAGAATAGCAAAAGGCACAAGGCTCAACTACATTGCACAATCCCTTTGCAGCATCTCAGAACCATATAAAAATCCATGTACTCACCAAAGCAATTTGGCAGCTGTCCCAGGACTACATGGTGTTCTAGGTTCTGCTCATAAATAAACCTTTTTTCCTTGTACTCAATCAGCCTCCATTTTATTTCCATCGCCTTTCCCTTGGCTTGGAACTGGACCAAATTTTTCTTCCAATAATATCAAAATGGGTTTTGGGGTAAACTAATTACATAAACACTGGGGTTTAATTTCATGTTTTCTTTTTATTATTGCTGTATTTATTTTATATCCATTGTGTTTGATTAATGTTAAATTTCCTAGTTATAGTGGCAGATTTCCCATATCATCTTTTGTGTAATGAATTTTATCTGTCCCAAAACATTTAGCAATCAGTTTTATTGAATAACTCCAATTTCTGGTGTTATAGCCTATTAAAGAAAATAAAAGGAGAGAGGCACCTGAAATGAGTAATCCCTTGGTCAAATTACAAGACAGAAGGAAAACAATAAAGTTTTAATTACACTTATTAAAATTACATTCCAGTGAACATGTATAATTAACCCTTGCTTTCCAAACTATAGTTTACTATGCAAGCATATTAGCCTGTTTTCATATTAAACTAAGGCAAGACAAACCATATTACATCCAGGTTAGTGTAATCAATATATTATTTTATTGTAAATTCAAGAAAATGTTCTACGTATTCAGAATTGCAGAACATCTTTGTTTTCTTATTCATTCATATATATAAAATGTTTAAACAATATTGCAATAAATCTAGAGAGGAGTACTGTAATTAGATATGCTAATTTATATAATGTATGACTAATCCCTCCCTCTGGTTATTTCCCCCCCCACAAATCTTTAAAGACACATGTCCTCTCTGTTTGGACTTGCCCCAAATATTTATTCAAGTAGTAAATGAATGAAAATGTAATGCTAGGGATGCATTACATTATAGAAACATGGAAACACAGAAGATTGACAGCAGAAAAAGACCTCATGGTCAATCTAGTCTGCCCTTATACTATTTCTTGTATTTTATCTTAGGATGGATATATGTTTATCCCAGGCATGTTTAAATTCAGTTACTGTGGATTTATCAAACATGTCTGCTGGAAGTTTGTTCCAAGCATCTACTACTCTTATGGTCAGGAGGGGAATGTTCCCCTCTCAGAAATGTGCCCAGATGGGTTTCAGGGGCTTCATCAGCTGCAACCCCAGGGAAGGGGTGGTGGTGGAGTGGCAATTATAGTCCGGAAGACCCTTAGCCTTCACAGGATCACGGCTCCTGAGATTGTTGGTTATGAATTCCTTCTTGTGAGGCTGGACTCGGGGGTTCAGGTGGGCTGGTTGCTAATGTACCTGCCTCCTACCTGCATTGCAACATCCCTGCCTGCGCTGCTTGAGACAGAAGGTGGGCTGGCAGTGGAGTTCCCCAGACTCGTGGTTCTGGGGGACTTCAATCTTCCATCATTCAGCAAATCCTCAGATGCAGCGCAGGAGTTCATGGCTTCCATGGCAACCATGGACCTGACCCAAGTAGTACAGGGTCTGACCCACAGGGAGGAAACACGCTCAACTTAGTATTCCTCTCGGGACAGTGGAATAATAATAATAATAATAATAATAATAATAATAATAATAATAATAATATTCACAGCAATAATAAATACAATATACAGTAACAAATCTAATAATTAAAAAATTAAAAAACCCTTTTTAAAAAATAAAACATACACACAAACATACCATGCATGAAATATATAGGCCAGGGGAGATGTCTCAATTCCCCCATGCCTGACGGCAGAGGTGGGTCTTAAGAGGTTTACGAAAGGCAAGGAGGGTGGGGGCAATGCTAATCTCCCGGGGGAGCTGGTTCCAAAGGGTTGGAGCCACCACAGAGAAGGCTCTTCCTCTGGGTCCCACCAGCCGACATTGTTTAGTCGACGGGACCCGGAGAAGGCCAAATCTGTGGGACCTAACTGGTCGCTGGGATTCGTGCGGCAGAAGGCGGTCCCTGAGATAATCTGGTCTGATGCCATGGAGGGCTTTATAGGTCATAACCAACACTTTGAATTGTGACCGGAATGACCTGTTAAGGAGAATAGACATCTCTCCCTTGTCATGGTCAGATCATTCCTTGCTGAAGCTGGACTTTAAGATGCCAATCCCCCACTGCAGGGTGTTGGAGCTGAATAAGTGATTCCGCCCCAGGTGCCTAATGGACCCAGAAAGGTTCCAGAAGGAGCTTGAGGAAATAGATGAATCCCTTGTACATAGACCGAATACAGGAGACCTCCTTGGTTCACTGAGCAGCTCCAGGAGATGAAGCACCAAAAGAGACATCTAGAGCATCAGTGGAGTGCCAGTAAATCTGAATTAGACTGAACATTATTAAAAGCCTACATTAGGACTGATTTAGTGGCGATATGGGTGGTAAAATGGCATCGGACCAGAATATCTCTGAGACCGCTTTCTGCTGCACGAATTCCAGCGACCGATTAGGTCCCACAGAGTCGGCCTTCTCCGGGTCCCTTCAACTAGACAATGTCGGTTGGCGGGCCCCAGGGGAAGAGCCTTCTCTGTGGCGGCCCCGACTCTCTGGAACCAGCTCCCCCCAGAGATTAGAACTGCCCCTACCCTCCTTGCCTTTCGTAAACTCCTCAGAACCCACCTTTGTCATCAGGCATGGGGGAATTGAGATTTCTCCCCCGGGCCTATATAATTTATGTATGGTATGTTTGTAGATATGTCTGCTTAAAAATGGGTTTTTTTAACTATTTTAAATTTTAAATTGTAAATTATTAAATTTGTCATGAACTGTTTTATTGTGTTGTGAGCCGCCCCGAGTCTACAGAAAGGGGCGGCATACAAATCTAATAAGTAAGTAAGTAAGTAAGTAAGTAAGTAAGTAAGTAAGTAAGTAAGTAAGTAAATAAATAAATAAATAAAATGTGCCCCTTTTTCTGCTCTTATTACGTTCACAGATTCACGCCCAACCACCCTATTTCAGGTGACCTGCTCCCTCCTTAATGTGGAGGAAGCGGCAGAACCTTTACAGGGTAGAGCTGAGGAATTTGTCCAATTTCCAACAGATAAAGGCACTCAGATTCGAACAGACCTGGACTCTGATTGGGCACTGTCGACTGAGATGACAGAGGTGGGTCTTAATCCTGTTGTGTGGGATGAATTTGAGCCTGTGACTCCTGAGGAAATAGACAAGGCCATGGGAGCGATGAGCGCCTCCACTTGCTTACTGGATCCGTGTCCTTCCTGGCTGGTTTTGGCCAGTAAGGAAATGACAAGAGGCTGGCTCCAAGCGGTGATCAATGCCTCCTTGAGAGAGAGATCTTTCCCACAGCCATTGAAGGAGGCTGTAGTGAAGCCACTCAAGAAGCGCCTCCTCACTAATCCAACAGATTTGAAAAACGTCTGACCAGTCTCCAACCTGCCCTTCATGGACAAGGTTGTTGAGAAAATGGTGGCACTCTAGCTCTTGCGGTCCTTGGATGAGGCAGATCATCTACATCCATTCCAATCCAGCTTCAGGCCTGGCTACAGCACGGAAACCATTTTGGTTGCATTGCTGGATGACCTCTGGTGAGCCTGGGATAGGGGACACTCCTCTATACTGCTGCTATTTGACCTCTCAGTGGCTTTCAATACCATTGACCATAGTATCCTTCTGCAGTGGCTAGAGGTTTTGGGAGTGGAAGACACCATTTTATGGTGGTTCTCCTCCTATCTCTCGGCCGTTCACAGTCGGTGTTAGTGGGGGGGGACAGAAGTTGACCCCTTACTTTGTGGGGTGCCTCAGGGATCAGTCCTCTCTCCCCTACTGTTTAACATTTACATTTACTAAATCTGCACTTCTATTCTACTAGTTTTTCTCATCATTCCTTTCACCCATTTCCTCCCATGTTGACTGTATGACTGTAACTTGTTGCTTATATCCTAAGATTTTTATTAATATTGCTTCTTCATTGCTTATTTGACCCCTATGACAATCATTAAGTGTTGTACCACATGATTCTTGACAAATGTATATTTTCTTTTATGTACACTGAGAGCATCTGTACCAAAGACAAATTCCTTGTGTGTCCAATCACACTTGGCCAATAAAAATTCTATTCTATTCTATTCTATTCTATTCTACATGAAACTGCTGGGTGAGATCATCCAATGGCACAGAGCGAGTTTCCAGCAACATGCTGATGATACTCAACTTTACATCTCCACCCCATGCCAATTCAGTGAAGCGGTAGATGTGATGTGCCGGTTCCTGGAGGCTGTGAAAGTCTGGATGGGAGTTAAAAGGCTCAATCTCAACTCCAACAAGACTGAGTGGCTGTGAGTAATGCCTCCAAAGGACTACACCAACTGTCCATCTTTGGTCCTGGAGGGGAACAATAGCCTCCTCTGATAGGGTGCGCAATCTGGGTGTCCTCTTAGATCCACAACTGAGACTTGACCAATGTCTCTCGTCTGTGGCACAGGTTCAACTTGTGCATCAGTTACAGTCTTATCTGGACCAGGAGGCCCTCTGCACAGTCACAGATCGTGCAGAATGTGGCCGCGAGAGCTATCGTGGGGCTTCCCAGATTTGCCCATGTCTCTCCAACACTCCGTGGCTTGCACTGGCTGCCGATCAGTTTTCGGTCACAATTCAAAGTGTTGGTAATGTTAAAGCCCTACATGGCATCGGACCAGAATACCTCAGGAACCATCTTCTGCCGCATGAATCCCAGCGGCCAATAAAGTCCCACAGAGTTGGCCTTCTCCGGGTCCCATCGACTAAATAATGTCGTTTGGCAGGCGCCAGGGGAAGAGCCTTCTCTGTGGTGGCCCCGACTCTCTGGAACCAGCTCCCCCCAGAGATTAGAACTGCCCCTACCCTCCTTGCCTTTCGTAAACTCCTCAGAACCCACCTTTGTCGTCAGGCATGGGGGAATTGAGATTTCTCCCCCGGCCCTCTGGAATCAACTCCCCCCAGAGATTAGAACTGCCCCCACCCTCCGTTGTCTTTCGCAAATTACTTAAGACCCACCTGTATCGCCAGGCATGGGGGAATTGAGACATCTCCCCCAGGCTTTTATAGTTTTATGTATGGTATGCGTGTTTTTTAATTATGGGTTTTTTAGATGTTTTTCTTTTATATTAGATTTGTTTACATTGTAACACTGTTATTATTGTTGTTGTGAGCCTCCCCGAGTCTTCAGAGAGGTGCGGCATACAAATCTAATATTTATTTATTTATTAATATAATAAATTATTATTATTATTATTATTATTATTATTATTATTATTATTATTATTATAGGGGATTGGTCAAAGATTTTATGTTTGTCATCAGGGCTGGGTTCCAAATTCTTTTACTGCTGCTGTGTGGGCGTAGCTAATTTTGTGGGCATGGTCATGTGACTGAGTCGGCATGGACAACTTGATGTCACTCATGCCCATGCGCTCAGTCCCATGTCTTCTACCTAGCCACACCCACAGAATCCATGAAAATTAATGTTTTGTCAGCTGAGAGGCTGGCAAAGAAGCCTGGCTTTCCCCAGGTGCTTCCACCTCAGCACCAGCAGGAGCAGATAAATTCTAAATTTTCACTATGGCTAGTGGGGAGGGGCATGGACCTGAGACAGGGAGCAGCTTGCCTGGGTGGCGGCTGCAACAGCCACTGGAGGATAAACCCTTCTCACCTCTGATGCATTACAACAGTGGGGAAGATCTGTCAGAGGCAAGAAGGGTTTCTCCCAGTGATGGGCTCCTACGGGAACGGTCAGGAACACAGTTCCGGTAGCAAAATTTGGAGCTCCACCCCAGAGCACCCAATTTGCACTGAAAGATGTTGAAACAAAATGCATAAATTTTGGTAGCCCATCACTGGTTTCTCCTATAATAATAATAATAATAATAATAATAATAATAATAATTATTATTATTATTATTATTATTATTATTATTATTATTATTATTATTTGGATTTGTATGCCACCCCTCTCCGCAGACTCGGGGCGGCTAACAACAATAATAAACACAACATGTACAATCCAACAATAAAAAACAACTAAAAAACCCCTATTATAAAACCAAACATACACACAAACATACCATGCATAACTTGTAATGGCCTAGGGGGAAGGAATATCTCAACTTCCCCATGCCTGGCGGTATAAATGAGTCTTGAGTAGTTTACGAAAGACAGGGAGGGTGGGGGCAGTTCTAATCTCCGGGGGGGAGTTGCTTCCAGAGGGCCGTGGCCATCACAGAGAAGGCTCTTCCCCTGGGGCCCACCAAACGACATTGTTTAGTCAACGGGACCCAGAGAAGGCCAACTCTGTGGGACCTTTAGTGGTTGTTGCAGCAGCTGCCCGTCTCAGGCCCATGCCTCTCCCCCCTAGCCACGGCAAAAATTAATGTTTTGCTACTTGGGAGGCTAGCAAAGAAGCCTCACTTTCATGTGTAGCTGCTTCTATCTCAGCACCAAATGAGACATCCTGCAAGGCGGTCATGGTCCCATCACCCAGCCACCATGCCAAGGCCGGACGGCACAGCCGGAGCCAACAGCAGCCAGGGGGAAAAGATGACGGTGTTGGGAAGAACCGCAGAGGCGGCTGAGTGAGCAGGAAGGATGGCAGGAGAATCCCCAGATGCCCAAGCCCCATCACAACCACCCGGGCTCTTCCTCCGCTGCTCCTCTCACCTTCCTGGCTTTGTCTTCGGGGCCTTCCCAGGCCAGGCAGTGTCAGGGTGTGCACACGCTGCCTGGCCTGGTCTCTCTTTCCCCAACCATGACTTACCTGTTGGCAGGAGGAGGCAGCTCAGCTGGGGTGGAGGGCAGGCACCACGTGGGAACTGGGAAGGCAGTTTAGGTGGTGAGGAGTGAGTGGGTGGGGCAAAAAAAAAAGAAAAATAAAGCCAAAAACAAGATGTAGATGCATGTACAGTGCTGGAAACTCAACTTCAGCACATGCACAGAAGGAAAAAAACCCAGATTTTAAAAAAGAAAATTTAAAAAGAGATGGTGGCGCCCATCAACCGCTCCAGGCTGGTGATGTCATTGTGACGTCACCAGCTGGCTGCTACCAGTGTGCCCAAACTGGACTGCACCAGTAGAAACCCACCCCTGTTTGTCATATGTTTGTTTCTTATTCATATTTAATAGGCTGTTGGAGCTTGTGAGTGAAAGTATGTAAGTGAAAGATTTGTCCATTCAGCAGCCTTAATCTACTTGTTTCTCAGGCGGAATCTAACAGGAAAATAAAGCCAATAAAAATTGCTGCCTAGAATTCAACCATTTTGATAGCATTGGTAATTATGCCAACTAAATATTCTGTCCAGGCAGTATTACAAGGGCCCAATTGACAGGAATTCTATCAGTTTTTCCTTCTTGCCCTTTTTATCAGGAGGAATGAATAAAAATGTCAATAGTTTTCTGCAAGATTGATAAATCTATTTAAAACAGGTGGGGATGTATGGAAAACATTTTTTAAATGTGAAATATATGATATCAAAACATGTCCCCCAAAAGGAATATAACTGCTTCTTCCTTTACTAGCATGAATAGTAAATAGTTACTATTTACTATTTAGTTCATAGTTACTATTCATGAATAATAAATAGTTACTGTTTACAAGTTACCATTTATCACATAGTTACTGTTCATGAATAGCAAACAATTGCTATTTATTAGTTACTATTTATTTAATAGTTACTATTCATGCTAGTAAAGGAAGCAGCAATTATGTTCCTTCTAGGCATGTTGAGATAATATATTTCATGTTTAACAATGTTTTCCAAAGTGAGTGGGTGAGTGAGTGGGTGGGGCAAAAAAAATGAAAAATAAAGCCGAAAACAAGATGTAGATGCATGCACAATGCTGTTTTAAATAAATATTTAACAAACTTGTAGAAAGGCATGGACAGTTTTGCCCATTCCTGCTGTAATCTAGGCAAGAAAAAGTGACTGATAGAATTCTTGTCAATTTTATCCCAGTATTTCAGGACCTGGGAAAGGGGTAATGCTATTCCACCATTTTGTGGTTCTAGAGGTACAGTGGTACCTCTACTTACGAACACCTCTACCTATGAACTTTTCAAGATACAAACTTTTCGAGATTCTTGAACCGTGTGTTCAAGATGTTTTTGCCTCTACTCACAAACCATTTTCTACTTATAAATCCTTGCTTCTCTCTCGGCTGCTGCTGCTGCTGCGAGCAGCGGCCAAAACAGCGTGCTTCGGTGGAGCTCTCCGCAGCCGCCTCATTTCTCTGCCACTTTTCCCTCTAGCCCTCTGCTTCCTCCGCTCCCTGCAGCTCCCCCATCCCACTGCCAAAATCCCCCCTAGCCTCCTTCTTCCTTTGCCCTATCTCGCTGCCAAAATCACCCCTCCAGACATTTCCTATGCCATCCCAAATCGCCTCCAAAATCATCTCCAAACACTTCCTTTACCACCCCAAATTGCTCCCAAAATCACCCTTTCAGATGCTTCCTATGCCTCCCCACATCACCTCCAAAATCACTCATCCAAAAGCTTCCTACACTGCCCCAAATCACTCCCAAAATCACCCCGCCAGATGCTTCCTACACCATCCCAAATTGTCTCCAAAATCACCCCTCCAAAATCTTCCTACACCACCCCAAATCACTCCTAAAATCACCCTTCCAGATGCTCCCTATGCCACCCCAAATCACCTCCAAAATCACCCCTCCAAAAACTTCCTATGCCACCTCAAATCACTCCTAAAATCACCCCACCAGATGCTTCCTACACCACCCCAAATTGCCTCCAAAATCACCCCTCCAAAAACTTCCTACACCGCCCCAAATCGCTCCCAAACTCACCCCTCCAAAAGCTTCCTACACTGCCCCAAATTGAGGTCCTAATGAGGGCATGTGGATTGAAGAAAGGCAGCAAGGAGAATCGAGGCATTTTGAAAAGAGAGGTGATTTTGGAAGACTTCAGAAGCAATTTGTGGTGTCGTGGGAAGTTTTTGGAGGGGTGATTTTGGAGGTGATTTGGAGTGGCATAGGAAGCATCTGGAGGAGTGATTTTGGGAACGATTTGGGGAGGCATTGGCCTTTGTTAGGACCTCCATTCCTAGCTTCTCCTTGCTTCACTTTGTCTCCCCGCCGCTTTTTTTTTAAGTCTTAAAGTTTGGATTTTCCTAATGGGTTTGCACGCATTATTTGCTTTACATTGATTCCTATGGGAAAAATTGCTTCTACTTACGAAATTTTCTATTTACGAACCTGGTCAGGGAACGAATTAACTTCGTAAGTAGAGGTACTACCGTATATGGAAAAGTCCAGGAATTAATCCTCAGTTAGAAACCACTGCTGCTTGAACTATCCGAATGGTCTATTAAGAAGCTCAGGAAGATGAAACAGCAGGGGGGGTGCCTAGGGTATTAGTTTAGTTTATTAGATTTGTATGCCGCCCCTCTCCGTAGATTTGGGGCGGCTCACAGCAATAATAAAACAATGTACAACAAATCTAATATTTAAAAGTAACTAAAAACCCCTTATCTAAAAAGCAAGACATACACACAAACATACCATGCATAAACCATACAGTGATCCCTCGAGTTTCGCGATCTCGATCTTCGCAAAACGCTATATCGCGATTTTTAAAAAAATATTAATTAAAAAAAACCCCACTTCCGGGTTTGGCTTTGGGAGTCAGCTGGGAAGCGGCGTGGCTGTTTTAAAAGGTCGCAGCCGGCCTGGGGGGCTTCCCAGCACCCCCCCGAACCCCCAACCCGGGTTCGGGGGGGTGCTGGGAAGCCCCCCAGGCCGGCTGCGACCTTTTAAAATAGCCGCTCCGCTTCCCAGCTGAGTCCTGAAGCCAAATGCAGAAGTTCGGCGGCCGGACAAGTGGCGGACAAGCGGCAGCCGGACAAGCGGCGGGCGGACAAGTGGTGGCCGGACAAGCGGCGGGCGGACAAGTGGCGGGCGGACAAGCGGCGGGCGGACAAGCGGCGGACGGACAAGCGGCGGACAAGCGGCGGACGGACAAGCGGCGGACGGACAAGCGGCGGACGGACAAGCGGCGGACGGACAAGTGGCGGACAGACAAGCGGCGGACGGACAAGCGGCGGACGGACAAGCGGCGGACGGACAAGCGGCGGACAAGCGGCGGGCGTGGCAGCAGCGAGGAGCCGAAGATCGGGGTTTCCCCTTTGCGGCGCTGCCGAGCAGATCAGCTGCTGGGCGGCGGAAGGAACCTTCCCTGGGCCAGGTGCGGAAGTAAAAACACCATCTGCGCATGCGCGGCCATGGAAAAAATGGCGCGCATGCGCAGATGGTGTTTTTACTTCCGCACCACTATATTGCGAAAAATCGAGTATCGCGAGGGGTCTTGGAACGTAACCCTCGCGATACTCGAGGGATCACTGTATAGGCCAGGGGGAGACATTGCTGGAGGAATTGCTGGAGGAAGACCTATTTCATGTAAAATCTCATGCTTGAGCCTACAAAGAGATAATCTGAGCAACAAAAAGGAAATAATTTTACTCCATATGCTTTGTTTATCTGATTTTCTGATCAGGTTAAAGTTCATTCTCTCCATATCCCTTCTAGATGAGAATGTTATCTCACAGATCACCGGAAACAAGACATTTCTAAATTGCCATTCTTTAACACTGTTTATCCACTGGGGTGATTTCTACAACCTTAACTAATATTTCTGTTTGGCCAAAGCACTTAACTGCAACAAATCTCTCTTTTTTTAAAAAATGTCTTAAGGAAAGCTCTCACATATGATGCGTTCTCCTGCTATATATATTTGTCCAGCTAATGTTTATTTTATTACTTCAGTAAAAATTATTATGTGCTGTCCAATAACATGATGATAAGTGGCATTATATGAATGAATGGAAGAAAAAACATATTTAATAAGCATTATATTCCAGTAGATGTTCATAGAAATGCTTTGTATACCTTGTGTGATTGCTCCTGAATAACTAGGCTGATGGTTAGTAGTAAATGATCACTAACTTAAAGCTTTATTATTTAAGAATGTGATACACCTCCCATTTTTCTACATTTTTCTTTGGCAGAGTGACAATTAGCATGGAAATGAGTCACACTAGGACAAAACACGCCACATTGTGTAGGAAATAAGTCCCATGAAACTCCATGATATTTACAAGAAAAACTGTCAATCCTGTTCTCACCTTCTTGAGAACCAGACATTTAATAATTATTGTAAAATATCTAGGTATTTTAAAGGATTTATTTCTCAATAACTTGGATGAGATTGTTCTCTATGGTTGCAAATCAAAACATATTTATTAGGAACCATACTTCACTGAACACACTAAAAATTATATTTGTCTACCTCCATGCTTTCGCTTAGTGAAGAGCTTTTGCAAATTCAAAAGCTTGTATATGGTTTTGTAAACATAACGTTGGCCTGGTAAATATATTGCAATAATGATTTTTGGATTTAACTTTATGTAAACAGCTAGTGAAAGCCACTTTGGGGCAGTGGTTAAGGTATCATGCTAGAAATTGGGAGATCATGAGTTCTAGGCCCTCCCAGTCCGCCCTAGACACAAAGCTAGCTGGGTGACTTTGTACCAGTTTCTTTGCTTAGTTCTAGGAAGGAGGCAATGACAAACCTGTTTCGAAAAACCTTGCCAAGAAAACTCAAGAACTTGTCCAGACAGTATCCTAGAATTGGACATAATTGGGAAAAAAAAAAAAGCAGCCAGGACAAACTACATATGTTGAGTGTATGTGCTTTTTGGAATATTTTTTTTTAATTACAGGAGTGTAATAGCCAGTATGCTAATACAGTACTCCTTTCCTCTAAGACAAAGCAAAAATAGGTAAAGATTTTTATACAGTATATCTGATCCCAACAATTCTACAACTTTCAGAGTCAATTCAAAGGCATAAAGGCATAAACCTGAAAATATTGCTTAATTTACTTTTCATTTGGATTAGTTTGACATAATTCTCAAGAAGGGCCTATTTTAATGCAATATTTGAGTTGTTGGATTCCATTGCCAAATATGGACTTTCCACCATTTGTCATATCATGAGAGGACCTGTATATACAGTTACCCTGGCCATTGAAGATACTGCTCATGTTTTCTTTGACTGTCAGCTATAGGCTTAGACCAGGAGTCCTCAAACTTTTTAAACAGAAGACCAATTCATGGTCCCTCAGACTGTTGAGGGGCTGGACTGGGTGGGTGAGCGTGGCTAGGTCATGTGATTAGGTGGCCACGGCCAATTTAACAGTCCATTAAACCAGGGCTCTCCAATCTTGGACACATTAAGATTTGTGCACTTTAACTCCAAGAATTCCCAGCTAGCATGGGGAATTAAACAATGCAGACAAATTAAATTTTAATTTGATTTGCTCCTGAAAGTGTTTTATTTGCTTTTGTTTGCATGTTGCTTCTTTTACTAGATAATTTTTTCAGTTGTTTAGGACTCTACTGGTCCCTTTCAGAAAACACAGTTTTGCAGAAATTATTCTCAGCCCTAAGGAGCTTGAAAAATCTCTCTCTTTCTTTCTCTCTCTCTCACTGTGTCTCATTTCCTCTCCCTCCCTCCCTCTCTCACACACTCTATCACTATCTATTTGCTGGAGGTGGTGGAGGTGAAAAACAGGCTGTTTTCACCCAGTTTTTGGTCTCCTGGGGTATCAGTGCACCCCTTTTTTCGCTTTCCCTGCCTCCAGAAACATTCTGTGGGCCAAAAACAGGCAAAGATGGCCCACTTTTGGCCAAAACCAAGCCACATTTACCCATTTTTTAGCCTCTTTCCTGGGGTTTCTGTTGTACCCTGTTTTTTACCTCCCCCAACTCCAGAATGTTTCTGCAGGCCAAAATTGTTGGCCTTACCTTTCAGTTCCAGCCCACAGGGCTTGCAAAGGTAAGTCCTGCACTTGGATGAAGGTGGGTGAGGCAGCCTTGTGGTCCTGCGCGAGCTGGATTAATGGTGTCGGGCTGCATGTGGCTCACAGGCTGTAGTTTGAGGACCCCTGGTGTAGATACTTAACGTCCTGATTGGAAAAAAAATAGCCTACTGGGAACCGAATTAGAGATTAGTTTATTTATTCTTGGGCTCTAATGTACATATTGTAAATAGAACTGCTGAATTCCAAATTAAAGCAGATGAGCTAAGAAACCCAATGCATCAAACAAATTGGGCTGCCCTACAAAGGAGATTCACTTATTTGATTGTTGACTCTTTGTGTAACCACTTATGTATTTTATCATTGTATTTTACCTTCCCTTTATTTTATTCTGGAACCATACTATGTATTTTATTGTATTGTATTGTATTGTATCGTTTTATTTATTATTTTATTTTTACCTTATTGATAACATCGCAAAACTAATCAATGAATAAATTATTCTATTATACCATGGTAGAAACTATTCTATTCTCCTCTTACATTTTAATGAAGATCATTTTATTTCAGTTCAGTAGCATACTCTGCCGAGAAGATTGTGCCAATGAGGGTTTGGGATCCTCAGCAATTCATAATAATTATAGAGCAGTTTATATCCAATAGAGATTAGAGAACCAAATGGACTTGTGCTGGGGAATGCATTTCTGACATAAAACTAATAAAATACCAAGCAAGCAAAGGTACTTTCATCACTTACTAGACCAAAGCTTCACAAGCAACAGTCAGCATTATTAGATGATTTGATATATCAATCAAATGACTTGGAGTAAGATTGCAAATAGTGAGGCCAGAGCGGAAAAAAAAAGCAAAGGCAGAAATTACAAAGAGTATCAATTACATTTTCAAAGAACATTCCAAAATACTGTTGGTCTTTATTAATACTTTCATACTTATGCCTTTCTGTAGCTCCTTCTGATCTCTTTAATTTCAATTCTTCTTCTTATTTTTTTGAATTTCTTTTTAACCATGGCAATCAATCCCAGAGGTACATACAAGTCAGTTAACTTGCTCTGCCAGTTTTGTTCCCATTATTATGGAAATTAACTTAAACAGCAGCTAAAAAAAAAGGGACCTTCTAGCAATGAAAACCATCTGAATCCTAGAGTGGACTGTTAACATAAGAACAAACTTGTTTTTGCAATTCAGTTTTCTGGTGTGTAGGTAGTAGAGTGCAAACATGAAAGAGACAGAAATATTCTGATAACTTCACCATACCGGTATTAGTGTGGCATGAACAGAAAGTCTAACTAGGCTTGCTACGACAGCTGATATTTTAAAATTATTGCCAAAAGATTAATTTTTTTAAATGGCATTTCTCATTTTACATTGTGCTTTATTTTTTCCCTATGGCAATCTGCATTGTTAATGCTAAGCTACGTAACATAACACTGAGAGATATCCTATTTGGTCCCTTCTGTCAAAATCTTGCATAAAAATCAATATAAAGAAGCATTATACTAGCAGTGCAAGGTAGAATGTATACTTTTTCTAACATTTCAATTTATTGATTGTTTATGTGCTATCAAATTGTTTTTTACTCTTGGTGACCACACAGATTTTCTATATGACAATTTATTCCTAATGGTTCATTCATTGTCACTCCAGGAAAAGTCCCATTAATCTTGCTGCTGGTCATCCTCATCCTCTTTTTCCTTCCATCTTTTCCAGCCTTAGACTTTTCCAGAATGCTGGATCTTCGCACAATATATTCAAATTTACGGTAAGTCTGGTCATTTGTGACCAGAGTGAGAAATAATAATAATAATAATAATAATAATAATAATAATAATAATAATAATAATTTATTAGATTTGTATGCCGCCCCTCTCCGAAGACTCGGGGCGGCTCACAACAACGATAAAAACAATATTATAGAGGCACAAATCTAATATTAAAAAAAAAACTAAAAACCCTATCATAATTAAAAACCAAACAGCACATACATACCAAACATAAATTATAATAAGCCTGGGGGAAAGGTGTCTCAGATCCCCCATGCCTGGCAGTATAGGTGGGTCTTAAGTAGTTTATGGAAGACAAGGAGGGTGGGAGCAGTTCTAATCTCTAGGGGGAGTTGATTCTAGAGGGCCGGGGCCGCCACAGAGAAGGCTCTTCCCCTGGGGCCCGTCAGACGACATTGTTTAGTCGACGGGACCCGGAGAAGGCCAACTCTGTGAGACCTTATCGGCCGCTGGGATTCGTGCGGTAGCAGGCAGTTCCGGAGGTACAGTATTCTGGTCCAAATTTTGAATTGTTTTGTTCAATGATCCATTAGTTTGTTTCCTTGGCTGTCCGTGATATTCTCAAGTATCTTCTCCAGTACCAAAAGTCAAAAGTGCCTGTATTGTTCCTGTCCTACTTCTTTAATTCCAACTTTCATAAAGTATAACAGTGACTGTCATGGTTTGCATGATGGTGATCTTTGTAGATGTGTCAGGGCATTGAAATATTATTTTCTAAGTTTTTTTATGGCTGCTGACTCAAGTGCTAATCTGCAGCCTTATTACCTGAGGGCTTGTTTCTCTACTGATCCTAAAAGGCAGAAATTTTCACTTTAATATCTTCATTGTCCGTTCTAATTAACATTTCAATTCCCCTTTTGTAACTTCTGTGCCTGTCTCCCCCCCTGCTTCTTATTAATAATTTCTCCAGGCACTGCATTACTTGGGGTGTTCGTAAATTCTGGTCCCACTTTAGTGGGGTCCTGGTTGTGTTGGCATTCATTCATTTGCAGCAGAGGCGGAGTAACGACACGGACACAAAGAGCTGGATTTAAAATGGGTCATTTTTATTAATTAAATTTGCATAATTTAATCAAATAAATTAGCATAAATTAACTATAACCCTAAACAAGGACCCGCAGGGTCAAACAATTGCTTCCGGGGTGCAAGATGGCTGCCAGAAGGAAAGCGAACCCCAGCCGGGTGTTCGCTTCGTCATCTAGGGCGAAAAGGAGGCCCTGAAGCCTGTCCAGCCCTTTTATAGGGCTGACAGGCTCCGCCCTAGACGACGTCATCGGCTGGGCCGAAGCTATCAGAAGCTGGCCGAGATCTCGCGAAATCTCGCGAGATCTCGGCCTTTCCAAGATGGCGGCTACGCCGAAGGGCCGTTTCTCCCTGACCCTGCAGCAAATCCGGGCCGGGGAGTGAAGCACCGGCCAGGCATTCTCTGAAGGACAGCAAATCATTACAAAGTGGAAAAATTACTATATCTTCCCTATTTAATTTTACTATAATATGCAAGGCAATTCATTAATTTTAATATTATTAGCAACCTGAGTAAAACACAGTGAAACACTATATTAATTTTTATAATAACTTGGTCTGTGTGTTCTCTAATCTCTGTTGTCTAAGAAAACCAAAGCCAGTATTGTTAGCTTTTTACCATTTGGGGAAATGGGCAGCGTGGATGTTATCAAAAGTAGCATGTTATTTTTTTGTATATAAAAGGTAACAAGTTAATATAAAAGAAGAAAAGAAAGAGAGAGAGAGAGAGAAAGGAAGAAATGCAAGAAGTGGCTTTGATACTTTTCATAGCAGTTATAAGTACAAACATATTTTAACCTCTCTAAAGTCGCATCCTATTCTTATTCATTCTATAACCTATCTTGCTAATCATCAGAATTGTAAATCACAATTCATTTTTCATTTTTATGAAAAATAAATCTGTAAGAGAACTAATAGTCACTAATAAATGTAGACTAATACCTTTTCTCTCATCAACGATGTCCATTTATCCATTTATCCTTTTCAGCCAAATTTGTCAATTCTATCATCCATTCCTTCGTGGTGAATAGTGCTGAATCTTTCCTCTGTGCATATAATAATCTCCCTGCAATAATGATATTTTGAAATATAGATATCCTCAACTTACAACAGTTTGTTATCAATGTTACAACAGCACCAAAAATGTAACTTATCACTGTTTTTCACAGTTACAACCAGTAAAGGGCTACAAATTTTTTTACTACCACACTGTGGGCGTGACTTATGCAGGACGCCCTGCATTTTCTTTCAAAATCTCTCAGTGCAAATTGGGTGCTCCGGAGTGGAGCTCCATTTTACTACCCCACTGCATTCTCCTCCATCCGGGCAGCAGCCCACCCCTAGTTACAACCAGAGGTGGGTTCCTACCGGTTCGGTCCAGAGTGCCGCACTGGTAGAAACCCAATGATGATGCAATTTTCTGCAATTCTTTTTCAGGCATCTCCATGTCAGAAGAAGCCTTCTTGCCCGCCCTTGTCTTAAATGCCGAACTTTATTCTTCGTCCGAAGCAGAACTGAGAAGCTCCTCAACTGTGTTTTGGCTTGTAATGTAGTCTGAGCATGTGAGGAAGTGAAATTGCGTGGTGGTATGTGTGCACAGATGTGCACCAGTAGCAAAATTCAACTGGAGCCAGCTCCAGGTTACAACCTTTGCAGCATTCCCATCACCATGTGATCAAAATTTGTTTTTCTTTGAGATCATTGCACAATGTAAATTTTAACTTTTTTAGTACATATTTTCCCATTGTTCTTACCTGTCTATTTTTTTTTATAGCTGAAATGTTACCATTCCCCTAGGCTGAGATAAATCAAAGCAAATGAAAGTGGACACATACACTAAATAGCAATTTAACAATAGATTTGAGGCGGTGCAACTGAGAAAATGAAGGATGGAAGAGTGTTTCATATCCTAGTTTCTTCATACTGAGGACCTGAAACATAGGTTTGAAATGGATCTCCACAAGCTAAGACAAGCCAGCACAAACTATAGGAGCCATTACCAAACCATGCCCTCCTTTAATGTATTGCCTCTCATTCCTGATATACATAGCATAGAATAGAATAAAATTTTATTGGCCAAATGTAATTGGACACACAAGGAATTTGTCTTGGCGCATATGCTCTCAGTGTACATAAAAGAAAAGGTAGGTTTGTCAAGAATCATAAGAACACTTAATGATAGTCCTGATACAAATAAGCAATCAAATCATAATTAGGAACCAATCCACATAAATCGTAAGGATACAAACAACAAAGTTACAGTCATACAGTCATTTGTGAGAGGAAATGGGTAATGGGAACGCTGAGAAGATTAATAATAGTGCAGACTTAGTAAATAGTTTGACAGTTTTGAGGAAATTATTTGTTTAGTGGAACAATGGCATCCTGTTCTTCTTTCTAGTTGTTCTAGTGTGCAGTGCTCTATAGCAGTGTTTCCCAACCTTGGCAACTTGAAGATATTTGGACTTCAACTCCCAGTATTCCCCAGCCAGCGAATGCTGGCTGGGGAATTCTGGGAGTTGAAGTCCAAATATCTTCAAGTTGCCAAGGTTGGGAAACACTACTCTATAGTGTCGTTTTGAGGGCAGGAGTTGAAACAGTTGATGTCCAGGATGTGAGGTTTCTGTCAATATTTTCACAGCCCTCTTTGACTTGTGCAGTATACAGGTCCTTGGAAGGCAGGTTGGTAGCAATTGTTTCTTCTGCAGTTCTAATTATCCTCTGAAGTCTGTCTCTGTCTTGTTGGGTTGCAGAACCAAACCAGACCATTACCGAGGTGCCGGTACAGTCTCAATAATTCTCTGTAGAACTGTAGCTCCTTGGGCGGTTTGAGCTTTCTGTGTTGGCACAGAAACAACATTCTTTGTTGTGCGTTTTTGATGATGTTTTTGATGTTAGGTGTCCATTTTAGATCTTGCGATATGGTTGAACCTAGAAATTTGAAGGGTACATACAGTATGCCACAGAAGTGAGTACACCCCCTCACATTTTGTAAATATTTAACTCACTTTTGTTTCCAGCAGTTTAGACATTAATGCCTATGTGTTATATTATTTTGAGGGGACAGCCCATTTACACTATTATACAAGCAGTATAAGCACTACTTTACATTCTAGGCAACTGTCATTTCTTCAGTGCTGTCACATGAATAGATATACTGTACTTAAATATTTACAAAATGTGAGGGGGGTGTACTGTGACAACTGTAGTTTCAGCACAACTGTACAAGGAAGGACTTGAAATCATCTTCTGAAGTGGTCTGGTGTTGCTCCTTCCTCATAATAATTATTTCCCATACAAAATGTGCTGTTCCATCCTTTGCCCAGGAAAAGAAGGAATGGCATATATAAGTCACCTACCATATCTTTCAAAATACAAAACTTAAGAAGGGACTGAAGTTGATCTCCCCAATTTGCTGTACTTTGAATGTATCAGAACTGCTCTTCCTAAAATTCTTATGCTAGCAGAGAACTGTAGTACAAATACTTCTCTCTGCTTGTTCAAGATGTTAAGAAGCTAGTGTTCTGTCGGGCTCTCTGGTACACTCCTCCCCAAAATTCACAGGTATAAATTTCAGACCCACAAACGTTTGAAAATTCAAAACAATGTTCTTTATAATGAAAATTCACTTAAACTAAGCCCTCTTTTGGTATAGCAAAGAGCACTGGTCTCCAAACAAACTGGTAATTTGTACAAGTCCCTTATCAGTTCTGTGATACTTAGCTTGCAGCTGTGAGGCAATTCACAGTCCTTCTTCTTTCACAAAGTGAAACACACTTTGCTCTGGTTTAGTTTCAAAGTGGGGGAAAATCAGCACACAAAAGGTCAAAGTCAGTAAAGCAGTCACGAAACACAAAGATCAGATAATCCTCCACAATGGCCAAACCCACAGGCTGCTATTTATAGCAGCCTCACTAATTACCACAGCCCCACCCAACCACAGGTGGCCTCATTTTCTTTGATAATAATCTCTCAGTTGTTGTTGCCTATGCATCGCTCTCTGCATGTGTGATTGTATCATTAACTCTTGTTCTGAATCCAAGGAGGGGCTAGATAATTGATCTTCTTCTGAGCTGTTTGCCACACTCTCCTCCTCCCTGTCACTCATGTCTTCTTGGTCAGAGGAGCCTTCATCAGCAGATTCCACCGGGGGGGGCCCAAAACAGGCCTGCAGCATGTGGATGTCTTCCCCACATCCACAGTCTTTGGGGCAGGAGCAGGGCCAGAGCTAACCACAACAGCTAGTGGCTAAGAAGAGTATAAGTATTAGCACAAACACTTCAAAACAAAATCCTCCATAATTTGTAACATAGTTTTAGCATACCTTTTGTTATGTCTGTGAGTTCTCACTCAGGTCCACTCTTTACAGAGGGTGCGTGCTGCCTCCTGATTGACAGCTCATAAGGAGCTGACAAACAAGATTCATTGCCATCAGCTGAGAAAGTGTGTGTGTTAGCTGCCACGTGTTGGCAACTGTTAGCTATTGTATTAAATAAAGAGAGTTGCTAGCACAGAAGCCTGGCTCGCCTCAATCACTGACCCACCATTCTGAGATTGGAAAACTTTTTCCCCCTTTTGCTATCTGAGCTGTTTTAAGCATTTCAGAATGAATGAGGATATTTTACAGTAAATGAAACTGGCCTTTATATTCATCTAATAAAGGTTCATCTGATGTTCTTAAGTAAAGTCATTGGCAAAATACTAATAATTGTTTGTTACTGCAAGAAGATAAGTCAATAACTATAAATGTCTATAGAATGTTCAAATTATTAGACTTATTTTTAAAGACTGCTTTATTATTGTTTTAGACAACTTAACAAAATGAAGAAGCTTTTTAAAATAAATGCTTGATCTGAAGAGGCCCAGTGCTATTGCATTTTCTTCTAAATAGCAGAGAATACTTACAGAAAGCCACATCAGTTTTAAAGGTCTGTAAAAGTATAATCTGAAATGTCCTGTTTTAGTATTAAGTATTAGTATTAAGATAAGGCAGCTGAGTTAAATCCTGACTTAGTCATGTTTGGAGTAGATCTATTTAAATAATTGGGAGAAGTTAGTGTCATTACATTTAAGAAAACTTTCTGGGATTAATATACTGTCATAATGTACATTTCTCCAATTCTTTGCTATTTCTATGGGTCAGGCAGAGAGAAATACACAGCAAATAGTGTAGATCTTCTGTGCTGTTTGCTGTTTGGCAAATTGCTGGGAGGCAGAGGCTATTTTTCCTTCGTCCCCCAAAACTATGGTGCATCTTATACTCCAAAAAATATGGTAATCATATTTTGTAATGGCTTTGTTTTTCCTCTCAGTATTTTCACAAGTGTGTTTGTATGTGTATGTGTGTTTGTGTAAGAGACAGAGATTCACAAGTTGCCACAATATAATACAAATGCACCACCTCTTGCAATTCCTTATTGATTTAGAGACCCAGATGATCAGGAAGAAATGGGGATTTTGCAGTAACCTTCCCCTGGAGTGGGATGGGAATGGAGATCTTACAGTATCCTTCCCCTACCACACCCACCAAGCCATGCCTACAAAACCAGTAATAAAAAAAATTGAATCCCACCACTGAATCAACAACCATCTACAGTTAGCCAATAAAGCATGAAGTAAAGTTAGCCACTTTGGTCTAAGGAAAAGGCACCAGGCTAGAAATCAAGAGACTGTGAGTTCAAGTCTTGCCTTAGCCATGAAAAACAGCTGGATGACCAGTCAGTCTGTGGAAGCCCAATCCACCTCACAGGGTTGTTGTTGTGAGTATATCTGAGTGAATTAAGAATGCAAGTACCATATTTTTTGAGTATAAGGCGCATCTTAGTTTTGGGGGAGAAAAATGGGGGGGAAAATTACCTACCAGGTATTCATCTGGCTAGTATCCTTAGTCTGTTAAGCTTCAGCCCATTGTTTTATCCCCTAGTTAGTGTTATGTTTGCAAGTTGTTAGAATAAATGTGATCGCTGATTGGAGCAGGCGCAACCAATAAGAAGCCCGCAAGCGCGACCAATGGGAAGCCGAGGTGCGACCAATAAGGAGCCTCCGGGCGCAACCAGTAGGAAGCCCCGGCGCAAAGTCTTGAAACATTGTCACCAATCCCAGCACTGGTAACAAAGTATATAAGGTGCGGTTTTGGCCGCTTGTTTTAAGTCACTACCTGCCTGCGAGCTGGTCACTTTAAATGTTCCTGATTATTAAATAAAAGAGCTGTTACCCTCTTCATCGGCCTCCAGCCTCTGATTTAACAGTTAGGGCTGAAAAAGCCCCTTTCAGAAGTAGGAGGAATGAAAACAAGCCTTCAAAGACTTATGGCAGGAAAAATTGCTTCGGAGGGAGTAGGAATAAAAAAAATGCAGCAAGTCAGGAAGACCACGTTAGGGCTGAAATAGCCTTTTTCTTTTTTTTTTCTTTTTTCTTTTTTTCTTATGTCATTCCCATCACATATTATTTTGAATTACAGATTATACATATTCTCAGTTAACATTCTGACAGTAAGTTTTGACCGGTTTCCTTTCATTATATACATTGTATTTTATATTTTTAAATTCTAAAATCTATTACGTTCATTAATTATACACGGTAACTGTAGGTCGTTTCAATTGTACTGTTGTTTCATATTATGTTGCTTTTATGTTCTCTTTTGAACCCATTCGTGCCATTTTTGCCATGTTCTTTTTGATTCTATTAATTTATTTCCCTTAATTGAGTTCGTGAATTCGTCCATCTCTACACATGCATATATCTTATCTATAATTAAATCTTCCGTTGGTATCTGATCACTTTTCCAGAGTTGTGCTATCGCAATTCTCGTGGCGGTGTTAATATGTGTTGTGAGGAGCATTGTTTGTTTTGAATAATGTTTTCTCCAAACTCCTAAAAGCATAGCTTCCGGTGTGAGTTCTATTTCCTCTTTCGTAATCTCTGTGAGCCAAGTATGAGTTATTGTCCAAATTTTTTGTATCATGGGGCAGGACCACCACATATGGAAAAACGTACCTCTTTCCTTTTTACACTTCCAACACGAGTCTGATAACGTTGGGTGGATCTTTGCTAATCTCGCCGGTGGGAGGTACCATCTGTAGAATAATTTGTAATAGTTTTCCTTATATGCTGCCGAAAGGGTGAAATAGCCTTTTTCAGTGGGAGTAGGAATGAAAACAAACCTGCAAAGACTTATAGCTGGAAAAAACCTTCTTTGAAGAGAATAGGAAGCTGAGAAGATTGTTAGCAAGTAATTAGGGCTGGGAGTAAAAGTTTCAAAAAAGCTTCAGTCGAAGTATAAGATGCACCCAAATTTTCAGCTTCTTTTAGTGAGGAGAAAGAGGCATCTTATACTCCGAAAAATATGGTAGCCCTCAATTTACAACCATAATTCATCCCGGAATTATGGTCAGAGGTTGTTGCAATTCTTAGACAAAGCACCCACGTGATTATCTTGCTTAACAGTTACTATCCTGGTTTTTTAAGAAACTACATGGATCGTTAAACAGAGCATGGGGCCCTGAGTGGGGGAGATGCTGGGAGGCTTGATGTAGACCCAGGTCCACATTGCAGCACCTCACCAGCTCACCTGTGGCTCACTTCTTCCTGCCCCATCACGCCTTGCTCCACTTATCCCTTCTGAAGAGCGCCTTTTCAAAAGAGTGGCTAAATGAAGCCAGGCCTTTCTGTGGAGGCCACCTCATACTATTCTGAAGGTGGGCACCAGGGGTGGGTTCTGAATCCTTTTGCTGCTGGGTTTGCTCAGGGTTGCACCCACAGCAATAAAAAAAAAATAGCTTTGGTGCATGCACTGAAGCAAAATCCAAGATGGCTGTGCCCACAGAGACAGTAGCAGCTCTGTGACACCATCACTGAACTACTAACAGTTCTAAAGAATAGTTAGAACTGGTAGGCATCTACCCCTGGTGGGCACCATTTGTAAGATCTCTCAGAAGAGAGTGATTTCCAAACTGTGTGATTTGGAGAATTGAACCCCTTTTGAGAGCGTGCAAAAGTGGAGCCTAAGGGTATGAGACTCAACAGAGTGGGAAGCAGATCCAAGGCCTTGTGGACTCAGCTGGGTGGGAAGTAGCTGCAGTGAGGCAGGATGGGGAAAAGATAGGCAGTGAGGGCAGTGCAGCACCCCTGTGATTGGTTGTAAGGCAGGTGGATTGGCAAGCCTTGGCTTGTGATCACATGACTACAGGACCACTGCAGCAGCTGTACCTTTAGGCATAGTTCCCTCTAAGCTGAGCAGTGAGCAATCGCTCACTTAAAAATCATCATCAACTCAGAGTTTTCCAAACATGCCCAGAAGCCGAGAGGGAAAGAGTGAGAGGGAAGGAGAGAGAGAGGAAGAGAGAGAAACAGATAGAAAAAAGAGAGGAAGGAAAAGAGAAAGAAAAAGAATGGGAGTAAGGAAGAGAGAAAGAAAATCAAAATCTAGTTTGAAACTAGCTCAACTATTTAAGTGGCATTTTGATATTGATAGAGTTGCCCTATTATGAGCTCACTGTTATAGACACACAGTACAGTATTTTATTTTGAAATTCTCTGAGGCAAAACAGGGTGGGTTTTTTATTTCTTTGTTTGTTTGTTTGTTTGTTTGTTTATTTATTTATTTATTTTTTCTCTGCTGCCCAGTCCCGAAGGGACTGCCGCTCAGACACTATACTTTTCCGCGCCCCCCCCCCCCCAAAAAAAAAAAATTAGAGGGAACACTGCCTTTAGGTAAGGGTCTTAAGTCACTTCATTTGCCACTACCATAATTTTGAATGGTTTCTGAACAAATAGTTATAACTTGAGAACTATTTGTAGTCAGAAGGCACACATACTAAGGAGAAGGAAGGATTAAGTACCATCTACTTCCTTCTACTCTTTTCCCCCCTCCTAATCCTTTCATCCCCAAGTTATTTGGAAAAAAGGTGAACTTGAGAACGGCACTGTTCCGCCTTTTGAAATGCACTGTTATTACAAAACAAAGCATTACGTCTTTGCTGCCCAAGTTTATAGAAACCAGAAGTATTTTCACCCTGCAAGGTGATTTAAAGTTATTTTATTTCTTAGCTACCTATAAAAAAGGAAACATTACTTTACTGGTTCCTTCAGGAGTGCCGCAAGTGAAAAATGGTTTCAAATGTTAAAAAGATAATTTTGTTCATTCTGATAGGAAAATGAAAAGTTGAACTTGTTGACTGACCTTGAAAAGTTAATAGATTAACTTTGAGCCATACGTCCGCTTTGCCAGGTGATTAAGAGCCTGTTGCATGTTTTAACCATTAATATAGTTCAGTGACTACTGGTTTAGCAAGTACTTCTCAGTGATAAGTAACAGGTCACATTTTTGTGGCAAGCGATGTAATCACAGGAAGATGAAAAATGGCCTGTATTGTAATATAAAATGAATATAATATGATTGCCATTCTATTCACATGTGTTTGTGACTAAGTTCAATTGTACATTGGATTTCTAAATAAAAATGAATAGTATCAAACTGTGATGAAATAGAAAATGTGTGAATTGTTCTGTTTCTATTTTAATAGTAAGTAAACTTTATATACAATCAAATATCATTTGTTAGTTACACATCATACATTATCAAAAGCAAAAATAGCATGAAAAAACAAAGATAATATCCTATTACGGAAACCTGGGTTGGCCCCTGGGTAGGATGCAAGGCCATTTTCTAAATATAGATTCTCAGACCTTGCTTGTCTATGTAAATGCTAGTTAGTCACATTTTTCTGAGGACACCTTGTTCAGTTTCCTTCTAATAACTACAGTACGTGAAAGAAGTTGAGCTTTTACCCATTGGCAATAAAAAGATAAGAATTTTAAAAATGAAATAAATTATGTCTTTTGGGCGGAGGGGAAGAAATCAAATCTCGCAGAAGATAAACAAAACCAAACTTTATTTAAAAAGAATTTCCCCAAAGTAACATATATAAAACAACCTGATATACAATGATATATGAAATATTCTATGCTATGAATGAGCTAGACAGGAGCTCTGAGTCCAAATTAGATGTCAGCTTGCAAAAAGTTCATTAAAAGTAAATAAAGAAGCATTTGAAACTTATATTAAATAGCACTTAGATTTATGTATCACTTTACTTATTTTATTTATTTATTATTTGGATTTGTATGCCGCCCCTCTCCGAAGACTCGGGGCGGCTCACAACAAGTGAAACAAATCATAAGTAATCCAATTAATTAAAATATTTAAAGATTTAAAAAACCCCATATACTAACAGACACACACACAAGCATACCATGTATAAATTAAACGTGCCCAGGGGGAGATGTTTCAATTCCCCCATGTCTGACGGCAAAGGTGGGTTTTCAGGAGTTTACGGAAGGCAGGAAGAGTAGGGGCAGTTCTAATCTCCGGGGGGAGTTGGTTCCAGAGAGCCGGTGCCGCCACAGAGAAGGCTCTTCCCCTGGGGCCCGCCAACCGACATTGTTTAGTTGACGGGACCCGGAGAAGGCCCACTCTGTGGGACCTAATCGGTCGCTGGGATTCGTGCGGCAGGAGGCGGTCTCGGAGATATTCTGGTCCGATGCCATGAAGGGCTTTAAAGGTCATAACCAACACTTTGAATTGTGACCGGAAATTGATCGGCAGCCAATGCAGACTGCGGAGTGAAGGTGAAACATGGGCATACCTAGGTAAGCCCATGACTGCTCTCGCAGCTGCATTCTGCACGATCTGAAGTTTCCGAACACTTTTTAAAGGTAGCCCCATGTAGAGAGCATTACAGTAGTCGAACCTCGAGGTGATGAGGGCATGAGTGACTGTGAGCAATGAGTCCCGGTCCAGATAGGGCCGCAACTGGTGCACCAGGCGAACCTGGGCAAACGCCCCCCTCGCCACAGCTGAGAGATGGTTTTCTAATGTGAGCTGTGGATCGAGGAGGACGCCCAAGTTGCGGACCTTCTCTGAGGGGGTCAGTAATTCCCCCCCCCAGGGTAATGGAGGGACAGATGGGATTGTCCTTGGGAGGCAAAACCCACAGCCACTCCGTCTTATCCGGGTTCAGCTTGAGTCTGTTGACACCCATCCAGGCCCCAATAGCCTCCAGGCACCGGCACATCACTTCCACCGCTTCGTTGACTGGGCATGGGGTGGAAATGTAAAGCTGGGTATCATCGGCATATTGATGATACCTCACCCCATGTCCCTGGATGATCTCTCCCAGCAGTTTCATGTAGATGTTAAATAGCAAGGGGGAGAGGACCGACCCCTGAGGCACCCCACAAGGGAGAGACCTCGGAGCCGACCTCTGACCCCCCACTAACACCGACTGCGACCGGCCAGAGAGGTAGGAGGAGAACCACTGGAGAACAGTGCCTCCCACCTCCAACCCCTCCAACCGGTGCAGAAGGATACCATGGTCGATGGTATTGAAAGCCGCTGAGAGATCGAGGAGCACCAGGACAGAGGATTAACCCCTGTCCCGGGCCCGCCAGAGATCATCCATCAACGCGACCAAATCGGTTTCCGTGCTGTAACCGGGCCTGAAACCCGACTGCTGGGAACCTAGATAATCGGCTTCTTCCAAGGACCGCTGGAGCTGGAGTGCCACCACCTTCTCAACAACCTTCCCCATAAAGGGAAGGTTGGAAACTGGACGATAGTTATTAAGTACGGCTGGGTCCAGGGAAGGCTTCTTGAGGAGGGGGCGCACGAGCGCTTCTTTATAGAGTGTTGGAAAAACTCCCCTCCCCAAGGAAGCGTTGGTAATCTCCTGGGCCCAGCTCCGTGTCACCTCCCTGCTGGCCGAGACCAACCAGGAGGGACATGGATCCAGTAGACAGGTGGCGGAACTCACAGCTTCAATGGCCTTGTCCACTTCATCAGGTGTCACCAGATCAAACTCTTCCCAGACAGGTGGACAAGTACGTGCCCCAGTCACCTCAACTGACTCATTGTCATTGTTTATAGTGCACTATAGCTTACAGAGTCAGCATATTGCTTCCAAAACTCTGGGTTCCCATCCCTTGCTTCAGAGGTATTCATCAGGTTCTGACAAATTGTGAAGAATTGGTAGCAGAAATTTGAATAGTTCAGAGAACCAGTAAATACCACCTCTGAACCAGTAAATACCGCTCCATCTATTGTCCGCCCTCGAGTCCCAGGAACTGGAAGGGGGAGGAAATGGGGATTTTGCAGTAACCTTTCCCTGGAGTGGGGTGGGAATGGAGATTTTATCCTTCCCCTGCCACGCCCACCAAACCATGCCCACCAAGCTACACTACTCCCACCAATCCATACCCACAGAACCGGTAGTAAAAAAAATAATCCCACCACTGCCCTGCCTGTGCTGATTAATAGGCACAAGATAGAGTAAAACATAGTTTATATATGTTTATATTAACCAACTGATAAAAAAATTTGAAACATAATGCAACTTATAAATAAAATGATTCTTCCAACATATAAATAACAAGAAAAAAATCAAGGAAATAGTTGATCCACTAAAGAAAGAAGACAGCAAGGAAGTAAGAGGTAGCAGAGAAAAAGCAGAGCTGTTTAACTCATTTTTTGGATTGGTCTTCACACAAAAAGGAACTATAACCCAACCTATGAAAAACAGGTAAAAGACAGACTAGAAATAAAAGTTAAAATATGCCAAAAAAAAATAAAATGGTAAGAGAACACTTTTCTGATCTTGGTGAATATAAATCACTGGGACTTGACAGATTACCACCCAGAGTTCTAAAGGAGCCGACAGATGTCATCTCAGAATCACTGTATCATATCTTTCAAAACTCCTGGAACACCAGGGAACTACTAGAAGACTGGAAAAGAGCTGATGTAGTTCCCATCTTCAAAAAGGGGGGAAAAACAGACCCAGGAAATTACAAACCAATCAGCCTAACATCAATACTTGGGAAGATACTGGAAAAAATAATTTAAAAAAAGATCTTCAAATACCTAGAAACTTGTAAAGTAAAACTAGATGTCAGCATGGGTTCGTTAAAAATAGATAATGCCAAACCAATCTTATTTCATTTGTTGATATAATGACTAAATTAACAGACCAGCAAAATGCTATGAACATACTTAGTATACTTAGACTTCAACAAGGCATTTGACAAACTACTAGATAAGTGATAGCGAACCTATGGAACGTATGCCACAGGTGGCACACGGAGCCATATCTGCTGGCATGTGAGCCGTTGCCCTAGTAACATGCATGTGTGTGCCCCCAACTGATTTTTGGCTCGCATAGAGACTCTGGAAGGGTGTCTTTGAAACATGAGCCTACTGGGCCCACCAGAAGTTGGGAAACAGGCTGTTTCCGGCCTCCAGAGGGCCTCCAGGAGGCAGGGGAAGCTGTTTTCAACCTCCCTAGGCATTGAATTATGGCTGTGGGCACTCACACATGCACAAAAGTGTGCATGCATGCTCTTTTGGCACCCAAGGAAAAAAAGGTTCACCATCACTGTAGTAGACCATAACCTACTTTTTGGTAAGCTAGAAAAAAGTAGGATAGATACAGTGGTGAAATCCAAAAATTTTCCCTACTGGTTCTGTGGTCGTGGCTTGGTGGGTATGGTTTGGCGGTCATGTGACCAGATGAGCATGGCCAACTTGTAAAATGTGATGAAACTCACTTAACAATGCTCTTGCTTAGCAACCAAAATTTTGGGCTCAATTGTGGTCATAAGTTTTCTTTCTTTCTTTCTTTCTTTCTTTCTTTCTTTCTTTCTTTCTTTCTTTCTCTTTCCTTCTTTCCCATTCTCTTTCCTTCTTTCTCTTTCCTTCTTTTTCTTTCTTTCTCTTTATTGTCTCTTTCTCTCTCTTCCTTCCTTCTTTCCTCTTTAGTTCTCTCTCTCTCTCTTTCTGTTCTATCCTGAGCCTACATAGCTTGAAAACAAAGGAGGAATCCACCTGCTGATATTTCAAACCAATCTTTTTATATGGAAAGCCTAATTTATACAAGCCAAATTCATGCATGTGAGCTCATCTTGGCAACTTCTCAGTGAGAGGAGTTAAAAGATAACAGTAGCTAGGCTACTGCCAAAGTTCAAAGCTAATTGCAAATTCCTTTATGAAATAAGGAGTCTCCAATTTCACTGACTTACAGTTACAGCTGTCCAGCATCTCTGTAGACAGGGCACTTTTACTCCAAGGATTTTAGCAGGGAAATAATAGTTGGGTAGCATAACCTGGCTGAAACCTCAAAGATCAACCGATTCCATTGCAAAATGTTGAAACTCCACCCCGAATTTCCCATCTGCCACCCCTAAATACCCATGGGGAGTGGTCAACAATTCAAGATTTAACAAACTACAGACTACTGTCCTTTTCTTAGTCTTCTAAAGCAGGCATCTAGCAAAGGCTCATGGTCCTCCTCCTCCTCCTCCAAGTCAGACCCTACTGTCATTGGTATCTCTGCCACCTCTGGTGGTCCTTCAGGTTCATACAGGTCTATTTCTCCCTCACTCTCACTCTCTGCATCAGCTGGCAAAACCACTGACCCAGGGTACTAAGATGGGCCTGGCTTATCCTCCTCAAAATCTGTCATTACCAGAAATGGTCAAGGACCACTGACAACTCTTTCTTTCTTTCTTTCTTTCTTTCTTTCTTTCTTTCTTTCTTTCTTTCTTTCTTTCTTTCTTTCTTTCTTTCTTCCTTTCTTTCCTTTTCTCTCTCTCTCTCTTTTCTCTGTCTCTCCTTTCCCCTTTCATCCTCTTTCTTTCTTTCCCTTTCAATCTCTCTCTCTCTCCCTCTCTCTCTCTCTCTCTCTCTCTCACACACACACACACACACACACACACACACACACACACCTGGTCTGGGCATATAAACAGATGGAGCTCTTCCCGGGGAGTTCTCCTGCTCTGACACAACTAGCAGCAGCAGTGGGGGCAATGAGGGCAGAGTTTGCCTGGACTCTCTGCCATCCCAGAACTGCACTGTGCTGGGGAGTTTTCCTGCAAAGATGTGGGGCAGGCAGCAGCAGCAGCAGTGGAAGAACATACAGTACCTTGCTTTCATGTCAAAGTCAATGGGAAACTTTACTGTGTTATTAACTTAAAAACAGCAGTAAATCACTTAACAACTCAGTCTTCCATCCTTCCAAGGTGGGTAAAATGAGGACCCAGATTGTGGGGGCAATATGCTGGCTCTGTTAAAAGGTGCTATTGCTAACATGTTGTAAGCCTCCCTGAAGGGCGGCATAAAAATCGAATGAATAAACAAACAAACTGACACGAAAAACTATAAAATAGGGCAAAACTCATTTAACACATATCTTGCTTAGCAACCAAAATTTTAAGCTCAATTATGTCGTAAGTTGGGACTGCCTGTACAGTCTTGTGGGCCAGCCATTAATGCCTTAATTCATTCATTTCACCAGCAAGTGATTGAAAAGTTCACTCACAACTAATTAAAATTTATTTCTTAACAGTGATTAGAATTTACACACTTTTCAGAAAAGATCTCACTTTTTTTCTGACACAATTAACGAGCAGTGAATTGTCACTGCTGTTTTAGATGCTGTTTGTTGCTACCTCCTTAAGCGTTAGTAACAAACATCATTTGAACGAGAGGGGAAAAATTTGGACCTCAAACTACAAATTAACTATGGCAACTTCCTATAAGGAAAACCAATATAAAATGTTTTACAGATGGCACTTACCACCAGCTAGACTTGCTAAAAAGTTCCCCAATATGTCACCACTCTGCTGGAAGTGTAAAATACAACCTGGAACTTACTACCATGTTTGGTAGACTGTGATATTACGAAAAAATACTGGCAAAAAATCAAAAAGATCTTAGAACAAATTACTTCCCAGACAATTCACCTCAAACCGGAGTTATTCCTTTTAGGTATTGTTAGACAAAACATTAAAAAGAAGACCAATACATCATTCTCCACATTCTAATGGCCATTATATGCTCAATTCTGGAAACAAGAAAAAACCCCAACTACTTTAAATCTTTTACTAAAAATTATGGAATGCACAGAAATGTCAAAATTAAAAATGGATAAATGGTATCAATGGTTAACACACAAAAAAAGTACTTAAACATCGTTTCAAAAGAAAAAACTAGACAATTACCTCACCCAACTCTAACATAACACATGCATTTAAAACAATCCATAGATTGAGTAGCAAAAGGCATCGATTGAGACACGCTAAAGACATTTATCAAAGTCTATAATTCAAACCCCCAAAACTCTGCATTACCTAGATAAAACATAATTAACACACAAAAATTATACCCACATGTCAAAATCACTCAATAACATTACTACAAATAACTAAAACTGAAGGGAAATTTACAGCTACCTAACAACTGAAATTAAAGGTCGTTTATGATCAAATGTCATCTATATAGTTGACAAAAGAGTTCTTTCTCTCTCTCTTTAATCTTATCCTTAACTTTCTCACTTTATTTCTTTTATTCTTAATATTTTCTTTATTCTTTTTTCTGTCCAGTTTATATTATTGTCATACTGTGTATCATATGTTTTTCTCTTCTTGTAAATATTCAATAAATATTATTTTTTTTAAAAACAAACAGCATCTAAAATTATTATTATTATTATTATTATTATTATTATTATTATTATTATTATTATTATTTAGATTTGTATGCTGCCCCTTTCCGTAGAGGATTCACTGGTCATTAATTGTGCCAGACCAAGAGAGAGAGAGAGATCTTTCCTGAAAAGTGTGTAAATTCTAATTATTTATAACATCCATGTTTGTTTGGTTTAAGATGCAAACTGAAGTCTATATTTACTTTTAAATCTGCTATTCCGTCCTTGAAATGAATACTGATTTATGCTTTGTGATAACTGCATTGAAACTTTGAAGCTCAGATTTATTTTAGAGATGAAGAGATGAAAAATATAGTAGAGAATATATGGAAAACTAAGAATACAAGAGTTAGGGAAATGAGAAGGAAAATATTACATAAGTGGTGTTACACATCCGTTCAATTCACATACTTTCAGCAGAATGTTAAAGGTATTTGTTGGCGTGGGTGCCAAGATAAAGGCGTGTTTATGCATATGTTTTGGTAATGCCCAGTAGTGCAGAATTTTTGGCAAAAAGTGCAAGAGGATATTAATAGGATATTAAATATAAGATGGATAATTACTAAGGAAATGGCAGTATTAGTTAAAAGTAATGAGATGGGAGAATTCAGAGAAATAAAACAAGCAGCGATAGTAAGCGCTCAGGCGGTAATAGTCTTGGGTTGGAAGGACATGACAAAATGGACAATGCAAAATTGGTATAGGTACATGGTGGACCACATTCAATTTGAGATTATGGATAAAAGGATGAATTTGATTAATGAAACTGATTTGCGACAACTGATGAGACGATGGGACAAGGTAAGACGATATATGGCGAGTAGGATCCGAGACCAAGCCATAAGAAATAAGTTGGAATCACTTTATATTATGTAAATAAATATTTCTCTCTTGTGTTAAAATAGTCCATACAAGAAACACCCCTGATTGGTGGTGGGGTACGAATGTTTGTCTGGTGGTGGGCATAATCACTGAGCACTTGTTATATGTTGTGTGTGTGTTTTTTATATTATAAAATCAATAAAAATATTTATATATATAAAAAAAGATTTATTTTATTTATCTGTTTATTTTTCAAACCTGTACAAGATAGCAAGTATAAACATAAACATAAGCAAAATAAGTACAGATAAATGAGGACAATAGACAGTGAGGGTAGGCACAATGGTGCGCTTATGCACGGTTTTATGTATGGCCCTTAATTTGATTTAATCTCTTAATTTGATTTAATCTCTGACTTGTACATAACTTCTTGGACAAGTGACTTTGTGGTACGCATGACAATTTTTGCAAATTTCAACATGTGACCACAGGTTTGGGCTATAGACCTAAAATATACAAAAGAGATCACTATTTTAAATCTGAAACAGAGTAGAGGTTTGCTTGTGTTTCATACGAGTCTACTTTGAGATATGGCTGGGCTATTAGAGAGGAATTTAGCTCTGGCCTTGAGAAGAAAGGCAATTGTTCAATGCAGCAAAAACAGTGTGAGAAAAATACTCTGAACAGCCCCCACAAAAAAACTTGTTATACTTAAAAGAGGGGTAGTGAAAGTTTGGGTAGCTTTTTGAATAAATCTTATAACCAGGAAATAGTATAAGGGCAGATTAGATGGACCATGAGGTCTTTTTCTGTCATCAATCTTTTAAGTTTCCATGTTTCTATTTCAATGCCAAATGTGTTAATAAGATCTTATAGCACCATCTAATTTCCTGAGAGTTAGAACACTTAATCAGTGGAACAACTTGTTTCCAAATGATCCAACACTGGAAGTTTTAAAGAAGAAATTGGATAACCATTTGTCTGAAGTGGTTTAGGTTTCCTGCCTAAGCAAGGGTTGGACTAGAACAGAGGTCTCCAACTGCGTGGAGCTCGCGTGGAGGCTGCCTCTCTCCTCCTCCCATATTTCGCCCCCCTCCCAGCCTCCTGGCCGCATTCACCTTCCTCTGCCACCTCCAGCATCCAGCTCTTCCTCCGCTTCTCGCTTCTCTACAAAATGACAGCCAAGCGGCGGCCCGGAGGCTGGGAGGGGGGCGGAGCACTTTGAATCCTGGCAGAAGCTGCTGCCCGAGTGCTCTTGGCCGGCGGGATTCAAACTGCTGGGGTGGGGGGTGTCCCAGCGGGAGGCGAAGCACTGGGGTGGGGGGGCTGTCGGGACACCCCCCATCCCAGCACTTTGAATCCCGCCGGCCATGAGCACTCGGGCAGCAGCTTCTGCCAGACACAGGCAATGAGCGGGACAGAAGGGCGGGGAGAATCAGGAGGCTTCTTTGGCGGCTGGGGGCTGCCTGGCTTTGTGATTTTGGCTGGGGGGGGGAGTTAGGAAGGTCCTACTTCTCCCCCCCCCACCGGGCCATGGAAAACTGGTCTAGCTTAAAGCCAGTCCCTGGTGCAAAAAAGGTTGGGGACCTCTGGACTAGAAGACCTCCAAAGTCCCTTCCAACTCTGCTATTCTATTCTATTAATTGTAAACAAATATTAAGTTGCAAGTCATTGTTGCTTCTTTATTCCGTGATAGCCACATCTTTATTCAGGAATTAATCATCACTGCTATTTCTAATGCCTACTATGTCTGCAATGTTTGGTACAAACACTAGAGGGCACCTGAAGATAAGAAATACAATGTTAACTCAATTTGGGACCATACAAGTAAAATGGATCCTTTAATATGCAATGCACTGTTGTAAGGAATATCCTTCTGGGTTCGGTTCCAAGTAGGAAAAGACACTGGAAGCATGGGATTGCTTAGAAAGATGGTTTAATGGAAGACAGCAGGACCACATGGTCTGAGGTCCCAGGGAAAAGGGAAAAGCATGCCTGGAGGATGTTGAAGGAGAGAAGGGCCTGAGGTGCTGAGAATGCCTGTTTTATACCCTCATCCTGTACAGACTCTCAGGAGGCAATTCAAGGGAAACTCTGTAGGCTGTCCAGAGGTCCAGGCTTGGGTGATGTAATCTTTGTTGAACCATTGTTGAGGTGGATAGAGGGCTAATCCTATCATGTCCTAAAGTCTGATAAACTGAAGGAGACAGATTTTTGTTATGTAGAATAGACTGGTCCAGGCTAGGGGGCTGTTAGGAGTAGTCTGTTTACTGCCTAAAAGCATGTTTCTCCATTTATCTAGGGCAGTGTTTTTCAACCAGTGTGCCGCGGCACACTAGTGTGCCATGAGACATGGTCAGGTGTGCCGCGAAGCTCAGAGAGAGAAAGAAAACAAGAGAGAGAGAAAGAAAGAGAGAGAGAGAGAAAGAAAGAGCAAGAGGGAGAGAAAGCAAGCTAGCAAGAGAGAGAGAAAGAAAACAAGAGAGAGAAAAAGAGAGAAAGAGAGAGAGAGAAAGAGCAAGAGGGAGAGAAAGCAAGCAAGAGAGAGAGAAAGAAAACAAGAGAGAGAGAGAAAGAAAGAGAGAGAGAAAGAAAGAAAGAGAGAGAGAGAAAGAAAGAGAGAGAAAAAGAAAGAGAGAGAGAAAGAAAGAAAGAAAGAAAGAGAGAAAGAAAGAAAGAAAGAGAGAGAAAAAGAAAGAGAACTAGAGAGAGAAAGAAAGAAAGCAAGAGAGAGAGAAAGAGAACAAGAGAGAAAGAGAGAAAGAAAGAAAGAAAGAAAGAAAGCAAGAGAGAGAGAGAGAAAGAGAGGGAGGGAAGGTGGGAGAGAGAAAGACATAGAGGGAGGGAGGGAGAGAGAAAGAAAGAGAGCAAAAAAGAGGAAAGAAGGAAGAAAGAAAGAGGGATGGAGAGATAGAGAGAAAAAAAGAGGAAGGGAGAGAAAGAGGGAGGGAGAGAGAAATAGAGCGAAAGGGAGGAAGAGAGAGAGGAATTTTTTATCCAAACTTTTTTAGCCTTGCCCCCCCCCCCCAATTCAATGTGCCCCATGGTTTTGTAAATGTAAAAAATGTGCCGCGGCTCAAAAAAGATTGAAAATCACTGATCTGGGGATTTTGTTTGTTTGTTTGTTTGTTCATTTGTTTGCTTGTTCGTTCGTTCGCTTGCTGCTGTGTTCGTTCACTTGTTTGTTTGTTCATTTGTCAATCAAGTATAATTTATATAAACATAACATAGCAAGTAATGATATTCTGCCTTTTAAATATTTCCTATAATATTTTATTCCCCTAGGAGGGAGGGAGGTGCTAACTTCTTACAGTACATTATGACAATATCATGGATCAGCCAGATATTGGCCTCAACCTTTAGTAAACAGCTGGTATTTTCTCACTTTTCTTTGATAGGTATGTAAACATTAAGGAGTAGATATCATGTTTGTTAACACCAACCTGCCTGAACCTCCCAGGGATCTCATTTCAATCCTTCCCTCCTTCAAGTCATCTGAATTTTGAGCTGCTATCGTCTTGTCCTCTGTCCTGGAAACAAGGAAGAGACCTTGTAAAGTTTTTGAATAATCTTTTCCCACTTTGCCAAAGTTTCTTGAGGTTGAGACTGGTGGATAAAAAAGTTGGCAGTTGTCAACTTGAATAAACATATTTAGGTAATTTTGACATACTTTTCGAGAAACATTTATTTACTGAATTGTATTTCCCACCTCTTGTTATAATAAAATAGTGGATAATTTAAAAGTCCTTACCAGCCAGCAGGCTACTAATTAACAATCATCTGTATGCCCGAAACCCCCATGGATCTACTAAAAGTGATACTTTATTTAGCCAGAAATACCCATAAGATACAAAAGTGTATCCTTGATGTTTCAGCTTCTTTGGCAAAATTTAATTTAATTTAATTTAATTTAATTTAATTTAATTTAATTTAATATTTAATTTAATTTAATTTAATTTAATTTAATTTAATTTAATTTAATTTAATTTAATTTAATTTAATTTAATTTAATTTAATTTATTTAATTTATTTAATTTAATTTAATTTAATTTAATTTAATTTAATTTAATTTAATTTAATTTAATTTAATTTAATTTAATTTAATTTAATTTAATTTAATTTAATTTAATTTAATTTAATTTAATTTAATTTAATTTAATTTAATTTTGTATGCAGCCTAATCCCATTGGACTCAGAGTGGTTTACAACAATAAAATAATACAATGATACAGTGAAAGTCAAATATAAAACAGTAAAAACAATAAAACCCCATTAAACTAATCGATAAAACCCCTAAACTAAACCATACAATTATACACACATACAGTACATACCAAGTGAATCGCAATTCGGCCGTGACTAGATGTTAACTCTCACAGCCCTCAGGCCTGCTGGCAAAGCCAGGTCTTGAAGGCCTTTTGGAAGGGCAGTAGGGTGGGGACAGTACAGTCATTGGGGGGGTAGTTGGTTCCAAAGATCCGGGGAAACCACAGAGAAGGCCCTCCCCCACAGGCCTGCCAACCTGCACTGCTTAGTAAACGGGACTCAGTGAAAGCCAACCCTGTGGGATCTAATTGATATCTGGGAGGTATGTGGCAGGAGACCGTCCCATAGGTCCTAAGCCATGTAGGGCTTCATAGGTGATAACCAACATCTTGAATTGCAACCGGAGACCATTTGGCAGCCAGTGCAGCACGCAAAGTGTGGGTGTTGTGTAGGTGTACCTAGGTACACCCACGACAGTTCACGCGGCTGAGTTCTGGATTATCTGCAGTCTCCGAATACTTTTCAAGGCTAGCCCCACGTAGAGCTGATGATTTAGACATCACCTCATTTTAGTTCCTTCCTCCTTAGAATATTCCATTTGTTGGGAGCATGCATGATTTTTTATTTTTATTTATTTTTATTTTTACGAAAAAGGACGCCGCAGCAGCGCTGCAAGCAAAGGGAGGTCCTTTCAGGTAAAAATAAACATGTTTATTTTTATGTGAAAGGATCGCCCTTTGCTTGCAGCGCCACTGCGGCATCCTTTCACGTAAAAATAAACATTAGCAACCTGCCGGTATACGTGACGTCAAAGCTCCGCCCCCGGAATCTTTTCGTCGGAGCGATCCCCCAGCTCCTTTTGTGCCTCCCTCCCATCCTCCTGATCAGCCGACAGCTCCCCGGTGTTTGCCTTCCTCCGCTGCCACTGGTGCCTGGCTCCTCATCCTCTTCTCAGCAGATGACAGCTGGGCGGTGGCTTTCGTGGTGTTTGGCACGAACGCCGAACTGAAGCACAATTTTTTTTAAAAGTTCGGGTCCGGGATGCCGAACACCACAAAATTCGGTACGGACACGAATTGTGCGGGTTCGGTTCGCCCAACACTAATCCTGATGTGTGAGATTTCTTTATTCAGTGGTACTTTACCATTCACATACATTTTCCTCACATTGGCTTATGATACTTCCTGTTAATATGAAGCTTGACACCCGTTACTGTTGTATCAACACAGTTATGGTTGGATGACTTTAGAAGTCTGAGAGCAACAAATGAGGATAGCATAAAAATACATTTGTTTGTTTGTTTGTTTGTTTGATTGATTGATTAATTGATTGATTGATTGATATGTCACCCCTCTCTGAGGACTTGGGGCAGTTTGGTGCTGTGTCTTTACTATGCAGCTCACTCCATTAAAATTAGGGTAGGAGCAAAACTGATTCAGATCATTTAAAGTAAGAGATGGGATTCTTGAAACACATCCTGCTTTTTTCAGCTGTGGTTGTGTTGTATATCTGAGGATGCTTATTCTTAGCTATAACATAAATTAAATCTCTTTGTATTTTGTGACTATTTATTATCTGGTAAAAAGCTTACTTATGGAAAGGATTATATTTCCATAAAATCTCTGTTGCCTACATTTTCAAATCTGCATTGTGGATAATTTATTTTATTTATTTATTTGTTTTGTCACATAGGTATTGGTGGTATAAAAGAAATAATATTTATATAGATGATACTAGTAAAAGAGAAACATTAGGACAGGGGACCAAAAGCACTCTGGTGCACCAAAGGTAAGCATTTTGACCTCTTGCCCTGTTAAAATTGTAGCCAACCACTCTTTAGTTTAGAACCAAAGACTGATTCTGAATTCATAATTATATTTTAAACTAACACATTTTAGCAGTGTTACAAGTACCAAGTTGATTTATTTGTTTGTTTGTTTGTTTGTTCGTTCGTTCATTCATTCATTCATTTGATTTTTATGCCGCCCTTCTCCTTAGACTCAGGGCGGCTTACAACATGTTAGCAATAGCACTTTTTAACAGAGCCAGCATATTGCCCCCACAATCCGGGTCCTCATTTTATCCACCTCGGAAGGATGGAAGGCTGAGTCAACCTTGAGCCGGTGATGAGATTTGGACCGCTGACCTACCGATTTACAGTCAGCTTCAGTGGCCTGCAGTATAGCACTCTACCTGCTGTGCCACCCCGTTAAATGTTTGTTGTTATCTCCTGAAGAGGTTGGGAAGTTTTCCCTCAGGGAAGTAAACTAGGAAAATTCTGATTGGTTCCCTGCCAGATTGGCTCCCTATTTAAACCCCCTGCCTTTTGTATACTGCTGCTGCTGCTGTTGAAAGTTACTCCCTGTAACCTAATAAAGAGATGAAGTCACTCCAATAGTCTTCAGTATCGGATCCAACAGTGGACTACGAGTCGGAACGCTAAATTGTGCTTGCCGCGGCAGCTCGTAAGTGCTTGCGGGACCAGCACAATTTTGCTTCTGCACCTGTGGAAGTGGAAAAATCACACACGGAGTAGCAGGGGAAACCTTACTGAAATACAGGCGCACCTGCGGCTCTGTGTGTGATTTCCACAGGTGCAGAAGCAAAATCGTGCTGGCCCCGCAAACATTTATGAGCCGCGGCGGCGAGCGCAATTTAGCGTTCCGGCTCATAGCCCACCGCTGATCAGAACTCAACATTTGTAGGTCCCAAACCTCACCTCACAGAAGACCTCTTGGTCTTCATTTCCTATCCACATCTCCTGCACTGAATACTGCATAGTAGTTCTTTTTTGCTATCACCATATTCTAGAGGTGTCTCAAACTATAGTAGTATTCTCACAATTAAAAACTCAAAATGCAAAAGTTGAAATACTTTTGATAGTACTACTCCTGACTATATCAATTTATAGTCGTGTTAACTAGGAGATTCAATGGTTCCTTTCTTTCTTTGGAGGTACAGTAGCTCAATCTAATAGGAGATAAAACAAAACCAAGCATTGATTTTAGTTTTTTAAAATTAAAATATAAAATACTCTTTTTGACTCCCAGTAGTAAATTGCAGACATTCAATGCAGAAGGACAGAATTATAATTTGCCTATCTCATAGTAACACAGCAGCACGCAAATTATTTTTTTTAAAAAAAAATCCAAAAGAAAGTGCAGTATTCACAACAACCAGAAGATGGTGAAACTCTTTTATAAATAAAAAAGTTCAAACCTCTCTCCACCTACTCTCTCTGAGAAAGAGAGAGAGAGAGATTTATAGACCCAGGGAGAGATGGCATATTCTGAGATATGAATGACAGCCAAAATTAAATATTTATTTTATTACGTTGTAAAGATAAAGGTAAAGGTTCCCTGCACATGTGTGTTAGTCATTTTCCTGGCTCTAGGAGTGGTGCTCATCTCCATTTCTAAGCCAAAGAGCCGGGACTCTCCAAAGATAACTCCGTAGTCATGTTGCCCACCTGATTAACTGCCGAAGGTGCGTGGAGAGCTCTTACCTTTCCACCAAAGTGGTCCCTATTTTTCGACGTGCATTTTTTACGTGCTTTTAAACAGCTAGTTTGGCAGAAGCTGGGACAGGTAATGGGAGCTCACTCTGTTACCTGGCACCAGGGATTCAAACCACGGAACTGCTGAGCTTCTGATTGACAAGCTCAGCATCTTAGCCACTGAGCCACCGTGTCCTTTTATATAACATATAAAGAGATATTAATAACATGAAACTTGGCATGTTGCAGAAAATGTAAAAATGTAAAGTAGCTCAAATTTCTGACTACACATCCATACTTATTCCTATATTTATTTATTTATTTACTGGATTTGTATGCCGCCCCTCTCCGCAGACTCGGGGCGGCTAACAACAGCAATAAAACATTATATAACAAAATCCAATACTAAAAACAGTTAAAAACCCATTATATAAAAACCAATCATACATACAGACATACCATGCATAAAATTGTAAAGGCCTAGGGGGAAGTGTATCTCAGTTCCCCCATGCCTGGCGGTAGAGGTGGGTTTTAAGCAGCTTTCGAAAGGCAAGCAGGGTGGGGGCAATTCTAATCTCTGGGGGGAGTTGGTTCTAGAGGGCCAGGGCCGCCACAGAGAAGGCTCTTCCTCTGGGTCCTGCCAAGCGACATTGTTTGGTTGATGGGACCCGGAGAAGGCCCACTCTGTGGGACTTAACTGGTCGCTGGGATTCGTGCAGCAGAAGGCAGTCCCTGGGGTAATCTGGTCCGGTGCCATGGAGGGTCATAACCAACACTTTGAATTGTGAATAGATCATAACCAACACTTTGAATTGTGACCGGAAACTGATCGGCAACCAATGCAGACTGCGGAGTGTTGGTGTAACATGGGCATATTTGGGAAAGCCCATGATTGCTCTCGCAGCTGCATTCTGCACGATCTGAAGTTTCCGAACACTTTTCAAAGGTAGCCCCATGTAGAGAGCGTTACAGTAGTCGAGCCTCGAGGTAATGAGGGCATGAGTGACTGTGGGCAGTGAGTCCCGGTCCAAATAGGGTCGCAACTGGTGCACCAGGCGAACCTGGGCAAAGGCCCCGCTCGCCACAGCTGAAAGGTGTTTCTCTAATGTGAGCTGTGGATCGAGGAGGATGCCCAAGTTGCGGACCCTCTCTGAAGGGGTCAATGATTCTCCCCCCAGGGTAATGGACGGACAGATGGAATTGTCCTTGGGAGGCAAGACCCACAGCCACTCCGTCTTGTCTGGGTTGAGTTTGAGTTTGTTGACACCCATCCAGGCCCCAACAGCCTCCAGGCACCGGCACATCACTTCCACTATAGAAATACAAGGCTTCCTCTATTTAAGTTTCCTGGGCTTTTCTAGCTTTGAATGTTCTCAATATTAATCAGAGCCTGCTCTGAGTGATGAAAACATTATTTTCTACCGAGCCTTTGGCATAATCTCTTACTCAGAGGGGTGTACATTGCAAATCTGAATCTGCCAGTTGGCATATGGACTACTACATTCACAATCCATTTGGTACAGATTTAGATTATACAATAGATCTTCTGAAACAATTTTACTTAAAGGATCAACTATATGTGGCACAAGGACGTTATAACAATTCAAAACTGGTGATTGATCTGATTATGCTTCCTTGCTTTGAGAATTATGTTTGCATTTCTTGGTTCTTCGCTAATTTCTTTGAAACAAAAGCAAACTTAGATATCTTATGGAGCTTTTTTCTTTCTATGTTCTTGGCTGAATGAAGTGAATCATTTGTTTCAAGGTATAACCCAAGCATTTTAGAGTGGTGCACAGCGGCTGATCTCCTACAGAAGGGAAAACGGGAACAGATAAAGCCATTGGGAATTTTAGAGTCTCCTTAGCTGGCTTGATGAACCATATGCAAAGAAAAGATTGCAAGGATGTTACAACTCTCAATCCAGGCAGTCCAAACCATGTTATTAGGGACCACTTTTCTTGAATTCCAGGTCCTAGCTATAGCACTACCAATATACAGTAATACCTTGTCTTACGAACGTAATTGGTTCCTGGGGGAGGTTCGTAAGGCGAAAAGTTCGTAAGGCGAAACATTGTTTCCCATAGGAAACAATGTAAAATGAATTAATCCGTGCAGGGGGAAAAAACACACAAAAAAACACCGCCACCCGGCTGTCATCTTTTGAAACAGCTGGGGGGCTTCTCGGCGGCCTCCCGAATGCTGAACCTGGAAGTTCGGATTTGGTGTTTGGGTTCAGGAGGACGCTGAGAAGCCCCCTGGCTGTTTCAAAAGGTGACAGCCGGGCGGCGGGGCTTCTCAGCGGCCTCCCAAACCTGAACTTTTGCCGAACTTCCGGGTTCGGCGTTCGGGAGGCCGCTGAGAAGCCCCACCACCCGGCTGTCACCTTTTGAAACAGCCGGGGGGCTTCTCGGCGGCCTCCCGAATGCCAAACCCGGAAGTTCAGGTTTGGCGTTTGCGTTCAGGAGGACGCTGAGAAGCCCCCTGGCTGTTTCAAAAAGCGACAGCCGGGTGGCGGGGCTTCGCGGCGGCGGCGTTGGGTTCGTAAGATAGAAAACGTTTGTAAGGAGAGGCAAAAAATTTTTGAACCCCGGGTTCGTATCTCGGGTTGTTCGTATGTCGAGGGGTTCGTATCATGAGGTACCACTGTACTCTCCATAACTGCTTGGTCATAGTGGCAATGCATTTCTTTTCCTTTTGTTTCCTTTTTTAAACAAAACTTTGCTTTCTATCATATCAAAAGAAGCAATAACAATTTATTTCTTGTTTTGCATGGAACCAGAGATATTTTTCTCCTGAACCTGCAGCAGCCAAGAGGAGGAGACTTTGACAGAGTTTTTTGTCTGTTTGTTCATTCCTGTTAATACATATTTTAAATAACCAGCCTGGAATTTTCCTCCAATGAAATAACATACCACTAGGTGTCCTTTGTTAATTGATTTCGTTCTACCATAGAAATCCAACTGTGAAAAAGTTCACATATTATAAAATGTGTGGTGCTATTTGAGAACAAGTTTATTGAATTACAGTTAATCTGGTTAACAGCATCTGGTCAAGTTCTAAATAATTTTCATAAAAGCAAATAATGTAGAAATAGCCCTGTAGCCACATTTAGTGACCATTTAAAGTTACACCACTGTAAAAAGTGATTTATGAATTTTTCACATTTACAACCGTTGTAGTGTCCACATGGTCCCGTGATCATGACACCTATTTATGACAGTTGCAGTGTCCTGGGATCAGGTGATCAGTTTTTGTGACCTTCTGACAAGGAAAGTCAGTGGGGAAGACAGATTATTTTCTCACTTCACTTATGTTACTAACTTAACAACTGCAGTGATTCATTTAATAACTGTGGCTAGAAAGATCATTAAATGAAGCAAAACTCACCTAACAACTGTCTCACTTTGCAACAGAAATTTTGGGTTCGGTTGTGATTATACATTGGAAACATGAGACTGAGCTGGATCAGAGATTAAATAATATTTCTTAATATCAGTAGCTACCATAATATATCTTGCAGCAATTTTTTTTAAAAAAAATATTTGTCTTACTTTGTATAACAATATCAAAATTTCTTCTGAACTCATGGGAGGAGGGGGAAGAGCCAATTTGATGTAGTGTTGAAGGTCCTGGCCTAGAAACTAAGAGGTTGTGAGTTCTAGTCCTTCCTTGGGCATGAAAGCCAGCTGAGTGGCCTTTCTCTCAGGGTAGTTAGGGTGGCAAACGAGACAGGGAAGAAAAAGTGGTCTGCATGTTTGCCACAGTGAGATAGTTACAAATAATAAAGGCGGGATAAAAACCCAATAAATAAAACCCTTTAAATTTTCTTGAATACAACATGGAAGTGATTTCTTGTCACTTTTTTCTAGATTTACTTTTCACCCTAGCTCTTAGACTGAGGGTTTCCTAGCAATCTCTCATTCAAGTACTGGCATGGACTGGCCCAAGTTAGCTTTTGGACACTGCACAAAGTTGTCTAGAATATGCCAATAAAACATCAGCTGCAGATAGATAAAATTGAATTGAAATAATACAATATTCAAACATTTTTGAGATTTGGAAGGGAAATTCTAGGGGCCCTCTTCATCAGATCCACCCACTTTAAAGCAAAATAAGAATACCTGTTTTGCCATTCTCACATTTTGCTTCTCTATAAGGACATGTTTGTGAAATTGCATTCCTCAGTATTATTTGGTTAAGCAGCTCTTTGTTCTTTGATTCATCCACCCACCACCTTCCTAGTTTAATGAGTGTCAAAATGAACACTCCTTTTGCTTTAAGCCACTATTTGCATAATATTCCACCCATCCTCAACTTCTTTATATCTTGGTGTAAACTAGAGGGGTTTTTTTCTTTATAAAAAAACATGCTGAGTTGAATATCAAATTCAGTACCAGTATGGTAAAGATTGCTAAACTTTCTCTTTGAAATGCATATAAATATTTCCCTAATAATCTCAAGATTCTATCCAAAAGTGCTGTGCTCATGTCTGCAATGCATTGTTTTGTTTTTAAAAAACAATGTATTGGCTCATATAGGTTTGTCAGACAAGATAGCATCCTCTTTTCCCTTTCACCATTTCATACACTGCAAATTAGCAAAGGAAAAGTGGCCATGTTCATATCTAGGGACAAGAAGCAAGTTGGGGGAAACACTGACACACTAACTGATATAAGGATATGATATCCACTGATTTGTTGCTACTCCAATATCCAAGAATTTGCTATTCAAAGTAATAACCTCTTAGTTCCTACTATTAGGACTAACCCCACCAATCCAATCCAATCCAATCCAATGTTTTATCCAATATCTTTAGTCATGCCAAATCTGAATTGCACAAATCCAGATGGTCAATAGATTGACATGAAGATTTCTAGTAGACATGGATGTGTATCAGAAATGACCTCTCTTCACTTTCACGCTACATTGTTTAAGCCATAGATGGTGGGCACCCTCTGCAGCTGACCTTCCATGGCAAATAGCAGCAATGGCATCTTCCATGGAAAAGTTGCCAATGCCCTTCTACAGAGATGCCAGCCAGAATGTTGTTCCACTAGCATTGGGGAAAATAGCTGAGGAAAAAACTGTCAAGTCACAACTTCTTAGGAAAATCCAACTGCGCCTTCTACAACTTTGTAAATAACACTCTCAAAGACTCGAGACCCATCCCACCACTAAAAGGATCCAACAGCAAAGAATGCTATGATGAAACAATCAAAAGCTAACCTCTTCAACACATTCTTTAGCTCAGTCTTTGTAAACAGCAATGGCTCATACCCAAAATTCCCTAGTCATACCACAAATACCCACAACAATTTAACATAAATAGACTTCACTGAAGACAATGTTGGAAAAACGTGACAGGTCCTAAAACCTTCTCTATCAATCTAACTGGATCATACAAAACTTTTGCCAGACAATCCTTGAATATAGCTCATCTGTCTAGAATCCACACCACATTTTGGACATAAATACATTATAAAGTGTCCAGAGATACTTTACAACAAGAGTCTTCCACTCCTCTACTCTCAGCAGAATATCTTATGCAACCAGACTTGAAATCCTAGGCTTAGAAAGCTTGGAACTATGTCCCCTTCAACATGACCTAAGCATAGCTTATAAAATCATCTGCTACAATGTCCTTCCCGTCAATGACTACTTCAGCTTCAACCAAAACAATACACGAGCACACAACAGATACAAACTCAAATAAACCACTCCAAACTTGACTGTAGAAAATACGACTTCAGCAACCAAGTAGTTAATGCCTGGAACTCACTACCTGACTCTGCAGTTTCATCACCAATCCTTCAAAACTTTACCTTTAGACTATTTACCTCACCGATTCCTAATATTTTCCTCTTATTAGTACCCATCTCATGTATATAAACAGTGTTATATCTATGTATACTGCAAATAAACAAACAAACAAAGAAACAAGCAAACATACAAATAAATAAATAAATATAAAGTGGGTCTGGGGGGGGGCTTTTACCCTTGTGTAAAAGGGTTGGCAAAAGTTGGGAGATATGAAAACAAGGACTCTTCTGCTTTCAAAAAGTGAATAGCCTTGAAAATCAGTGTTCAAGTACAGAAAAGAGGAACATATTTATAGTAGCTTTGGATGACTAATAGGAGCAGCACAAACTCCAATGCTAAAAGTACCTTGCTGTAATTTGCATTAGACTAACCAGGAAGCTTGGCTTGCACCATGAGGAAATGGAAAACTACTGTAGGTCAGACACGTTTAAACTTCCTTCATGGTGGGCTAGGTGTGAATTGGATGTGGTGCTGTCTAGCCCTGTCTCTAAATGTGTTTGTTGAGACAATTAGTATCTCCATTTGGAATTGCAGTAGCAGATTATATGGAAGAAGCCTTATGCATTGAAAAAACTGGAATTAATTAATTAATTAATCTATCATATTTGTATAGCCATTCATTATAGCCAGGTCATGATTAACTAATACCTTTGTTTTAAAGTGCTACTATGCAGCTATTCTTTGGATTCTATCATCTATACGTACATAATTTTTCCTCCTGCTTTTAGACTTGCTTTGATACTCCTATGTAGATGTCTTTTAATTTTCAAATATCAAATGGTCTGAAACAGTTTATTGATAATTAAATGAAACATGCATAAGCATTTTAAAGCTTAAAATAACTTAAATATATTTTTCCAAAATTAGCAAAATGTCAAAGAATAAACTGTTATAAGTATTGCTCTACCAAGATATAATAATTTAAACCAACCCTTACAATATTAACTATCATTTAAAACCTTAAATGGGTTTTTCAACTTTTCCAATGACTATTGTAATTTAGAAAAGACTACTCTCTGCTTAAAATATTTGGAATTATTCATACTATGAAGTGGATGAAGTTATCTTAAGGTAATATGTGATAAAGTTATCTAAAGATAGTACATGATTGGGTTATCTGGAAGTCCTGCATTATAACAGAACAAAAGAAGTGATGTGGAAGTGATGTGCCGGTGCCTGGAGGCTGTTGGGGCCTGGATGGGTGTCAACAAACTCAAATTCAACCCAGACAAGACAGAGTGGCTGTGGGTTTTGCCTCCCAAGGACAATTCTATCTGTCCGTCCATTACCCTGGGGGGGGGAAATTATTGACCCCCTCAGAGAGGGTCCGCAAATTGGGCGTCCTCCTCGATCCACAGCTCACATTAGAGAAACACCTTTCAGCTGTGGCGAGGGGGGCCTGGTGCACCAGTTGCGGCCCTATTTGGACCGGGAGTCATTACTCACAGTCACTCATGCCCTCATCACCTCGAGGCTCGACTACTGTAACGCTCTCTACATGGGGCTACCTTTGAAAAGTGTTCGGAAACTTCAGATCGTGCAGAATGCAGCTGAGAGAGCAATTTTGGGCTTCTCTAAGTATGCCCATATTACTCCAACACTCCGCAGTCTGCATTGGTTGCCGATCAGTTTCCGGTCACAATTCAAAGTGTTGGTTATGACCTATAAAGCCCTTCATGGCACCGGACCAGAATATCTTCGGGACCGCCTCCTGCCGCACGAATCCCAGCGACTGGTTAGGTCCCACAGAGTTGGGCTTCTTTGGGTCCTGTCGACTAAACAATGTCATCTGGCGGGACCCAGGGGAAGAGCTTTCTCCGTGGGGGCTCCGACCCTCTGGAACCAGCTCCCCCCTGAGATTAGGATTGCCCCCACCCTCCCTGCCTTTCGTAAACTCCTTAAAACCCACCTCTGTCGTCAAGCATGGGGGAACTAAAACATCTCCCCCTTGCCCATGTTGTTTTGCCGTTTGATTGATTGACTGTGTGCCTGTTTTTTATATATATTGGGATTGTTTTATGAATTTTTTAATTTAAAATTGTAATTAGATTGGTGGGAATTGGATTTGTTACTATGTACTGTTTTTATTATTGTTGTGAGCCGCCCCGAGTTTGCGGAGAGGGGCGACATATAAATCCAATAAATCTAATCCAATCTAATCTATCTACATGTCATTTTTTTGTGCTTCAAAAAATTAATATTAACTAAAGTCCAGAAAATCTTAGAAGATTTGCTTCAGAGATATTAACAGAAAGCTCAAATTCTGTGTTTGAGAAAGTAAGAGAAATTTATTAGAATTTGTCAAACAAAACCAAGAACAAGAATAAAAGAAAAAAAATTACAATGACAGGAATGCTAGGCATGTTAGTGCAATTCTGCATGGCCCTGCTATTGCCAATTTAAGTATGAAGTAAGGTCCACGAATGTCAATTTGTGACTTTAACTGTGAAAATTTGTAGCTGAGACACCTGGATCAGGTAGAGCATTCCAGACTTTGACAAGTTTAATACAGAAATCTATTTTTTACAGTCAAGTTTAGAACGATTTACATTGAGTTAAAAGCAGTTGTTTGCGCACATATTATTGCTATTAAAACAGAAAAGGTCATTGAATTGGTGTCTCAGCATGTCCCTGGTATTGTTTTTGGTGTTTGTGCTTTGGCTGCATACTTTTGTGCTGTATATTGTTTCATGCTGCAGTCATTTAGTATAAGCCATATTCTGAAATATACTGCTCAAAAAATAAAGGGAACACTCACATAACACATCCTAGATCTGAATGAATGAAATAGTCTCATTGTATATTTTGTTCTGTACAAAGTTGAATGTGCACAACAGCATGTGAAATTAATTGTCAATCAGTGTTGCTTCCTAAGTGGACAGTTTGATTTCACATAAGTTTGATTTACTTGGAGTTATATTGTGTTGTTTAAGTGTTCCCTTTATTTTTTTTGAGCAGTGTATATTGCTTAAAAATTTTATATCCAATTTTTGTCACCGTCGAATCACCAAAAATCCCCCCATTGGCAGGCTGAAGAAGCTATATTTCCATCTTGGTATCCATCTCAGCATGTTTACTTCACAAAGGAGGCAGTGTTTGTGTGTATTATAGCTATGTGGGAGTTTAATTAAAAGAGATATTATTTCCATATAATAGGTATGATTCAGTTAAGTGTTTTTAATTTCATATGGGAGAGTTGAAGGTGTGCTGAATTGCCCTTCATAAATGGCCATCCTGGGCCACACATAGCCATCTTTGACTGAATCCTGCACAGGATTTTTTAAAAATCATATAAAATAAGGAAATAGGTTTCTCTGAAATCAGAAAGAAAAACTGAATACACATAGGACTAGTGATGGGCGAACCCAACAGTGTTCGGGTTCGGCAAGTTCGGATTAACTTTACGCAAAATTTGGATGAACCTGAACCGAACACGAACCCAAACCCAAATGGGGAATCCCACCAAGAGATTCCGGGGGCGGAGCTATGACGTCACGTATACCGACAGGTTGCTAAGGATGCCAAGGTGATCACTTCCTGGATTCCATGGAATCCAGGAAGTGATCACCTTGGCGTCCTTAGCAACCTGCCGGTGACATCAAGGCTCCGCCCCCGGAATCTCTTCATGGGAGAGATTCCACAATTCCTTCAAAGGGAGGTCTTCATGTAAAAACAAACATTGTTATTTTTACAAAAAAGGACGCCGCAGCAGCGCTTCAAGCAAAGGGCGGTCCTTTTACGTAAAAATAAACATGTTTATTTTTACATGAAAGGACCGCCTTTTGCTTGCAGTGCCGCTGTGGTGTCCTTTCACGTAAAAATAAACATTGTTTATTTTTACATGAAGACCTCCCTTTGAAGGAGCTGGGGAAAAGATTCCAGGGACAGAGCCTTGACGTCACCGGCAGGTTGCTAAGGATGCCAAGGTGATCACTTCCTGAATTCCATGGAATCCAGGAAGTAATCACGTGGGCGTCCCTAGCAACCTGCCGGTGACGTCAAAGCTCCGAACGCCGAATGCGACCCCGAACTTTGCCCAAAGTTTCAAAAAAATTCGGGTTCGTTTTCGGCATACCGAACACGCAAAATTTGGTACGGACCCGAATTGTGCGGGTTCGGTTCGCCCATCACTACATAGGACTAGATAACAAAAATATGCAATAGCGGTTTCACAGAATTCAACAACTTTCATGTTGTTGAGTGAGACTTCAAAATATTCACCAACTGGATATTTACAGTCAGAAGATGTCTCAATAGTAAAGAATGTTGTTGACAGAATCATTTGGGCCATGAAAAACTAAAAGTTGCAGTTTACATTACATGTCATCTTGTTCAGGTCAGTAGCCACAACCTCACTTGCTTCTTTAGGACCTTTTCCCCATCAGAAATAATACTGTGCACAAAATCCCACTGATCTAAATTTAAGGCCATTGATTATCTGAAGGGATGTTTCCCACATGTACATTATCACTTGATCGATGCTGCACCATCATTCCAATATGCCAAAATGCCTTCAAAATGCCTCTAAGCAACCAACTCTTTGAATAGTGCATCTAGTTCTGGTTATCATGATACAAAATCATCATTATCACCATCATCATCCTGGATCTGCACGCATCATACAAAAATACATCACACAGTCCTAAACGCTTGGGAAGTGTCCAACTTGTGATATTGTGATACGAAATCCAGCATATAAATCTCGTTTGCTGTGTATTATTGTTTTTTGTGTGTGAATAAAATCATCATCATCATCATCCTCATTCTGCCTTCTGTCACCAAACAGTGAAGTGGGCCACCGTGGCTTGGACTGGACAGCTGTCCTATGTAGTTCCTATGGTTATTACTGTCATTGGATCAGTAGTGATTAGCCATCATGAACCAATTCAGACACCTACCATTAGTAATAATGAGAAGTAATCAACAAAGTTGAAACTGTTTCACACTTAATATGTGAGTGCAGAAAAATCATGCAAACTGATTATAAATATAGAAACATAGAAGACCGATGGCAGAAAAAGACCTCATGGTCCATCTAGTCTGCCCTTATACTATTTCCTGTATTTTATCTTAGGATGGATATATGTTTATCCCAGGCAAATTTAAATTCAGTTACTGTGGATTTACCAACCACGTCTGCTGGAAGTTTGTTCCAAGCATCTACTACTCTTTCAGTAAAATAATATTTTCTCACGTTGCTTCTGATCTTTCCCCCAACTAACCTTAGATTGTGCCCCCTTGTTCTTGTGTTCACTTTCCTATTAAAAACACTTCCCTCTGAACCTTATTTAACCCTTTAACATATTTAAATGTTTTGATCATATCCCCCCTTTCCCTTCTGTCCTCCAGACTATACAGACTTGGTTCATTAAGTCTTTCCTGATAAGTTTATGCTTAAGACCGTCTGCCATTTTTGTAGCCCATCTTTGGACCCGTTCAATTTTATCAATATCTTTTTGTAGGTGAGGTCTCCAGAACTGAACACAGTATTTCAAATGTGGTCTCACCAGCACTCTATGCAGTGGGATCACAATCTCCCTCTTCCTGCTTGTTATACCTCTAGCTATGCAGCCAAACATTCTACTTGCTTTCCCTCCCGCCTGAAGTTAGACATAATCAAATTGCTAAATTAGTCCACTGGTCATTATGTAAAAAATACAACGTACCTGTATCCGAAAAGTCATGGAAACAGAAAGTGGAAAAAGTTACTGAAAATGGGACAGTGAAGATTTTGTGGAACTTTCGAATACAGACAGATTGTCATTTGGAACACAAAACGTCAGATCTCATGGTTGTCAAGGGCTGAAGAGTACAGTTTATTGATATCGCTTTACCAGGAGATGCCAGAGTCAAAGAGAAAGAACCGGGGGGGGGGGGGGGCGGCAGTGTTCCCTCTAATTTTTTGGGGAAAAGTTTTTTGGCGGAAAAGTATAGTGTCTGAGCGGCAGTTCCTTTGGGACTGGGCGGCACTCTTTCCCTCTCACTCTTTCCCTCTCGGCTTCTGGGCAGGTTTGAAAAACTCTGAGTTGATGATGATTTTTAAGTGAGCGATTGCTCACTGCTCAGCTTAGAGGGAACTATGGGGGGGGGGGTATGAAATATAGTGACTTGGCCATTGAAGTTACATGGCTGTGGCTGAAACATGTAACAGTGATACCCATTGTAATTGGGGCACCTGGTACCATGCCCAAGAATTTCACAAAACACATCAAGAAATTGCAACTTCCTGCAATAACACCAATGGAACTGTAAAAATCTGTGCTACTCATAACATCATATATTTTAAGAAGATACTTGGTTTATACCTAGGACACTGGCAGCAATCCATATCAACAATTAGCACCAGTCAGTAAGTATTTGTGACACTTTTATAAATGTTCCGTTGTCTGAGTTTCATGTTTAATGAATAAAAGAAATAACAACAACAACAAAAACAACAACAACAACAACAATAATAAAATACCAAAGCCGACAGCTGGCACAATAAAGCTTTGCATGGGCAGGTCCTCAACAAGATTGAAGGAAAAGTTGATATGGAGAAAACCTGGTTATGGCTCAGTAATGGAACACTGACGAAGCAGCTCAGGAGCAAGCAATCAGAACAAATGCAATTAAGGCCAGGATCGAAAAATCAGCTGATGACTCAAAATGCAGACTTTGCAAGGAAACTGATGAAATGATTGATCATATCCTCAGCAGTTGCAAGAAAATCGCATAGACAGACTACAAACAGAGGCATAATTACGTGGCCCAGATGCTTCATTGGAACCTGTGCCACTGACAAGGTTTTGGAACACAAAACACCGGACCTCACGATTCTGGAAAAGAAAAAAAGTGTGGATCATTGATGTTGCCATACCTGGGGACAGCCAAATTGATGAAAAACAACAAGAAAAATTTAGCCGATATCAGGATCTTAAAATCGAACTACAACGATTTTGGCATAAACCAGTACAGGTGGTCCCAGTGGTAATCAACACACTGGGTGCTGTGCCAAAAGACCTCAGCTGGCATTTGAAAACAATCACAATCTGTCAGTTGCAAAAGGCCACCATACTTGGATCTGCACGCATCATACTAAAATGTATCACACAGTCCTAGACGCTTGGGAAGTGTTCGATGTGTGATATTGTGATATGAAATGTAGCATAAAAATCTCACTTGCTTTGTATTACTGTGCTTTGTGAAAATAATAATAATAATAAAAATAATAATAAAAATAATGATGATGATGAGATCCTATAATGAGTGTAAAAAAGAGCAACAAAGATAATAAGAGCTCCAAAGACTAAAGCCTATAATGAATGGTTAAGAGAACAAGGTATCTTAATGAAAAGAAAGATTAGGGGATAGATGACAATAGCTATCTACTTGTACTTGAATGGCAGTTACAGAGATGAAGGGATTGACTTATTCTTCAAAGCACCTGAGGGCAGGACCTCATCACCTCGAGGTTCGACTACGGTAATGCTCTCTACATGGGGCTACCTTTGAAAAGTGTTCGGAAACTTCAGATCGTGCAGAATGCAGCTGCGAGAGCTATCATGGGCTTACCTAGGTATGCCCATGTTTCACCAACACTCCACAGTTTGCTTTGGTTGCCGATCAGTTTCCAGTCACAATTCAAAGTGTTGGTTATGACCTTTAAAGCCCTTCATGGCACTGGACCAGAATATCTCCGAGACTGCCTTCTGCCGCACGAATCCCAGTGACCGATTAGGTCCCACAGAGTGGGCCTTCTCCGGGTCCCGTCAACTAAACAATGTCGGTTGGGGGGCCCCAGGGGAAGAGCCTTCTCTGTGGTGGCCCTGACTCTCTGGAACCAACTCCCCCCAGAGATTAGAACTGCCCCTACTCTCCTTGCCTTTCGTAAGCTCCTTAAAACCCACCTTTGTCGTCAGGCATGGGGGAACTGAGACATCTCTCCCGGGCATATACAATTTATGCATGGTATGTTTGTATGTATGTTTGTTTAGTAAATGGGGTTTTTTAATCAAACCGGGGTTTTTTAAATATCTTAAATTATATTTGGATTTGTTATAAATTGTTTTATTCTGCTGTGAGCCGCCCCGAGTCTGCGGAGAGGGGCAGCATACAAATCTAAATAATAAATAAATAAAATAAATAATAAGAAGTAATGGATGGAAACTCATTAAAGAGAGTGCCTACATGGAAATAAGGAGGAATTTTATGACAATTAGAATGATTAATCAATGGAACAACTTGCCCCTCAAAGCTGTGGAGAAGGTTTTCACGAAATGATTTCCAGGATGGTATAATTAAGTAGAGCAGTTGTCCTCAACCTTTCTTGCTCCATGGACCAGCAGCAGAAGTGGCAGCGGTGGGAAGTGGAGAAGATGGTTTGTGCATGCAACTTAGCTCTCACTCATGCGCAAATGAAACTTCATCGAGGCCTGATGGTTGCAGACCCCTGGCCTAGAGGACCTCCAGCCCTATGATTTTATGATTTATAAGCTTTGTAGAAAAGAAACTTGCTTTTACCAAGTGCTTAGTAAAATGTAAGCTTCTAATGAAAATACTTTAATTTTCCCCTTCATTTGTAATCTTGCAATGGTACTATTCTTTGTTGTGATCATTTTGTTTTTATAAATATTTATATTGTATTCTTCCCCATAGGCTTAGTATATAAACTTAAACTAATTAAATATGCCCTATTTAATTAAATATACCTAATTAAATATGCCACTCACCTATACTATGTGTGCAATAATATCTCCTGTGAAATTTTATATGCCAAACTTTTCCCTTTCACTGGACTTCCCTCATATCCTAATCACTTCCCACTTGAATTATTGCAAACCCCTTGGCATGAGGCTGTTCTTGAAGAACATTCTGAAACTGCAGACGGTCCAGAATGTAGCCATGTGACCAGTACTTGGCACACCTCAGTATGACAACTTATAAGCCATTCTGCTTGGTGAGCTGCACCCAATAGATTTCTGGGTGCAATTCAATATGTTGATTATCATCTCTAAATTTGGCCAATGTTTGAGCTCTTGTTGACTACCCAGAATGGAATGCAATTTGCACAATCAATAGATAACTGTTATATACAATGTTTTAAGAAACAGTTTTTAGAGAAAAGAATTATTCTTTTGCCACAGTAAATTATTCTTTTCCCATATGAATTCTTAAAAGCATGGAAAACTGAGGTTTTCACTATGTTCAGTTTTGAAAATATTCTTCCTTTTCTTCTACTTTTTCTTATAGCTTTAAGGAAGAAATGAAAAACCTTTGGAAGTGTTCCACTGGATGAGGCCATGAGTATACTAGGACCAGAATGCCCATTTATTCCAGCATTCTGTGTCATATTATAGTCAGAACCAAACCTGAACTGGAGGCATATAAATCTCTCCCACTAGCATTTTCCAACAACAAATAATTAAGGCACTCTGCTTAGGGTTCAGGAATTGGGAAAGAGCTATCAAAATTAGTAGCCATTGATAATCTGGTTTTCATGAACTGGGTTACTTCCCATTTAAAATCATCCAAACTGACCACCATTATCCCAACTGTAAAGAGCAAACAATGACCTTATAGAATATAATTAATTTACAGTATTGGCCAAGTGTGATTGTACACACAAGGAATTTGTCTTGGTGCATATACCCTCAGTGTACATAAAAGAAAATATAGATTTGTCAAGAATCATGTGGTACAATACAATGATCAAATAAGCAATGAAGAAACAATATTAATAAAAATCTTAAGGATACAAGCAACAAGTTACAGTCATACCATCATAAGTGGGAGGAAATGGGTGATAGGAATGATGAGAAAGTAGTGCAGACTTTGTAAATAGTTTAACTGTGAGGGAATTATTTGTTTAGCAGAGTGATGGCGTTCAGGAAAAAAACTGTTCTTGTGTCTAGTTGTCTTGGTGTGCAGTGCTCTGTAGTGACATTTTGAGAGTAGGAGTTGAAACAGTTTATGTGCAGGATGCGAGAGGTCAATAAATGCTGTGTATAACAGTATTTCCGTCTTAATTTCCTTTTGCCTTCACTGTTGCTTGTATCACCTGAGCTGATGAATTATTCTTATATTATTTTAAACAAACCAATCTCTAGTTTGAAAAGGAAATCACAGTGTCTAATTCCCTTATGTTCAGACTTTTGGGCAAGTTGATAAGGTAACAACAATAGTGTTCTAATAATAAAAGGAACATGCCATAGACTGCTAAAATGGAAAAGAATATGCTTGTTTCTTATTTTGTTAATTTGTGACAGGTGCCAATGCAAATTCAATACCTAGACAACTCCCTTAAAAATAAACACAATGCCTAATACAAACAAGTCCAATTTTTTAAAACCATTGCTCAATTTCTATTCACTTTTCATTAACTTTAATGGAGGCCCTTTCTTACATAAAACCTGACTACAGCTTTTCAAGATATGACACAATAACATTGTTTTTATCAAACCTAGAGTCTTACTATTATTTGGGACTGTAAATATGAGACAGACTGGCAGCCTTGCTGAGTAATGATAATATCATATACAAATCTTCCTTACTGAGCACCACTATAATTGCTTCTAATGGAATATATTTCCAAATACATTCCCTGAACTACTTTAGGTTGATGAGCTACGGTGCACAAATGGCCAGATTACAACCTAAGACTCAGAGAGGTGTGTGGAAATGACTGCTAAGCTGTGCCTTCTTTGGTTACCTCCAGGCAAATCTCCGTTTCTCAGTCACAGTTCTCCATCTCCAAAATGAAGGGGCTCCAAGTGGAGCAATTGGTTCCACTCCATCATTATGCATGGTGCAATGCTGAGTTCAGTTTCTGGGGGGAAAAAAGATGCAGCAGGGGAATTATGGAAAATACGACCACAAAAGATGTCAAAAGCTCCAGGCTTTCGTGAAATTAATCTGAATTACCATATTTTACGGACTATTAGACACATCTAAATTTACAGGAGGAAAATAAGAAAAACATAGTTTTTGGCCTCTGTGTGTTGCATTTTTGCCCACTCTGGCCCCCAGAAGCACACTGCAGTTCTCCACGCACTCCATTTTCTCCAAAATATGGGCCTGGTTCTGGGCTCCCAAAGCCCTCTGCACGCCACCTTTTCACCGTCCCCAGCCCCAAGAAGTAATCTGCAGTGCTCTGCACAGCTCATTTTTGCCAAACATAGCGCCAATTTTGGGCTCTCAAGCAGGGTTCCTCCAGGTTCGGACTGGTTCGCCCGAACTGGTAGCAACCTGCTGGTGGTGTCACAATGACATCACTGAACCGGACTGGGCAGTGCCAGTCCATCGGTGCTGCCATCTTCTTTATTTTTTTGGGGGGGAGTATTTATTTTTTCTTCTGAGCAAGAGCAGAAGCTGAGTTACACTGTGCATGTGGTCGCCATCTTTTCCCCCCAGCTTTGTTATTTTTTTAAAAAATGGATTTTTATTACTGCGAATGTGCACACATGCAAAGTGCACACCAATGCAAGGCATGCGTGCCCATGCAAAGCACATGGCACAAGAGCGAGCGAACTGGCAGTGAGGTAAGCTGGAACCCATCCTGCTCCCAAGCCCTCTATGTGTCACAATTTGGCGCTTCCCAGCCACCAGAACCACTCTGCAAGCCAAAACTGGGTGCCTGTTGTCACACTGTGTATTGCCAGCCCCAGAGACATTCAGAGACATTTAGTTAAATAGTTAACAGTGTGTGTGTGTTTTGTTAGCTCCACCCATTATGATGTAAAATCCTGCCATGTTATACATGCATCATTTCCCCCTTCTCCAAAAACTCCATCTTGTCCTCTCTCTTCTTTTGTCTGCAACGATGTAGGACGCATGCCAGATGCCTCTGATAGGCATTAGCTATATTTTCTTATTTTCTTAAGTAACTTCATTTGAAAGCTGATTATTTACTTTAATCCATCGACTCTCAGATTTGATTTATTGTAGTCCACGCGGGCTATAATTTATCTACTAAATCTGTCACCCGTTTGGTGAAAACAGGCCATGTAGAGCACTGCAGAGTGCTCCTGAAGGCTGGGGACGGCAAAAAGGCTACACACGGAGGGCTTGGGAGCCCCCAAATCAGCCCCGTTTTTTTTTAGTCCAACTCCTGCTGAAATATGAGACCCTATACTATTATAGACAAATTTCTTCTTTAAAACTTCCAGTGATGATATGCCCACAATTTCTGCAGGCATCACATTTTTCTGATAAATTGTTCTCACTGTCAAGAAGTTTATTCTTATTTCTAGGTTGGACCTGTTTGATAAATTTTCATATCACAGCTCCATCTCACAGTTACTTCCATTTGAGCCAGGCATCCCCTATTCTATACATTTTTCCTTGCTTGTGTAAAATCTTACTTTATTCTCCATTAAATTGCATTTTCTGTGAGAAATGATGTGGTATTCAGTTTACTACAATGACTTTTGCAAAATGCATTAAAGATTGAAGAACATATCTCTGCTTATACTGATAAAGATTATTCTTTTTGAACATTAAAGCATTCAGTCAAGCAAATATTTCCAATCCTACAATTGAAAACATATTTGAAAGGCATTTTAAAAGCAGTCAATTAGTGGATGTCTTACCATTCTTTCTCTTCTCCGTTAATTAAACCTTTCTGCTTTATATTTTTTTTCTTGCAATATTCCAAAATTTTCACAAATCCTTCGCAAAGAACCACTTCTAATTTAAGTAAAATACATTGTTTTCATTCTCAATTTTTCTGGTTAAGAACTCACTATTTCTCCCTTTAATGATGTTGTATGCACTTGCAAGAAAAGGAAGGATTTAACTTTGGAGCCTGGTTACATCTCCCAAGCGGCAATCCTGGCAATGGCAGTTACTACTGCCTTGTAATACAGTGATCCCTCGGTTAGCGCGGGGGTTACGTTCCAAGACCTCCTGCGCTAACCGATTTCCGCGTTATACTGGATGCGGAAGTAAAAACACCATCTACGCATGCGTGCCATTTTTTTTTCATGGCCGCACATGCGCAGATGGTGGAGTTTGCGTGTGGGCGGCGGGGAAGACCAAGGGAAGGTTCCTTCAGCTGCCCAACAGCTGATCTGCTCCGCAGCGCGGAAGCAGCGAGGAGCCGAAGATGGGGTAAAGGCAAAGGGGAAACCCCATCTTCGGCTCCTCGCTGCTGCCGCGCTGCGGAGCGGATCAGGTGTTGGGCGGCTGAAGGAACCTTCCCTTGGTCTTCCCGCCACCCAGGCAAAGGGGAAACCCCAAGATCGCTTGCCGCTTGCCGCTTTGCAGCTTGGAGCCTTGCTTCGCCTCCTTCGCTGCAATAGGCAAGCGGCAAGCGATCTTGAGAAAGAGAGAGAAAGGAGGGCGACTTGCCAGTCCACGCCCCCCTGGATGAACAGCCTCGCATGGCCCCAGCGCCGGGCTCCGCTGTTGCCTCCGCCCCCATTCGGCTCTGCAGCTGAGAGGCCTTCCCAGCAGAGCCCTCCCCAACAGCTCCCGCCGCCAGCGCAAAAAAGAAAAGAAAAAAAATCCCCAAAAGAGGCAGGCACAAAGCGGGGGCACAAGGGGAGCTGCCCGGCAGAGGTTGCTTTTTTTCTTCTCGTGGGCAAGTGGAGGGGGGGAGAGAGAAGGGAGGAAGAGAGTGTGAGAGAGGAAGAAAGAGAGAGAGAAATGATAGAAAAAAGGGGAGAAAAAAGAGAAATGAGAAAATGATTGAAGCACAGTGACAGGAAAGAAAGAGAAAGAGACAGAGAAGTGACTCTTGGTGATGACGTATGACGTCATCGGGTGGGAAAAACCATGGTATAGCAAAAAAACCGTGGAGTATTTTTTAATTAATATTTTGTGAAAAACCGTGTTGTAGCATTTCGCACTAATCGAGACCGTGCTAATCGAGGGATCACTGTACAGCCAAGCCTGAGCCCGCCAGATGCTCCTGAACAATCTCCCAGGAAAGTGCATGAAGGAACAATTGCACCCAGCCCCATGTTGCCTGGAAACACCACTGGGATGGCGGCATAACTTCCTCCCAGTTAGGTTTGGTTACCCGCCCCTTTTCCTTGGGCGGGAAAATACAGTGATTAGATTGGTTGGCTTAGCCTGGCAGCAAGGAGTATAAATAGCTGCCAGGCACGGCCATGTTTTATCTTTGTTATGAATCAAATTGCTGTTGCATGTTCCTGGTTACAATAAATCTATTAACAGATCCAGGCCTATCATTCTTGAGTGGATCTAACACTCCCCTTCTTCTTTTGGGTAGGTTTACAAATAAAAAGAATGGGAACTTCCAGCCAGGTTTGCCCTTGTGGTCTCGTCCAGCCACACCAGCAGCTCTTGCCTGGTCAGCGGTTAGTGTTAGATATTTGCCTGGGTGACCTACCCAGACAGGGTAAAAGTCAAAAGTTCAGATTTGTTTATTACATGTTGATTGGTTGCCTTCTTTTGGTGCTTAAAATGTATCTTTGTAAAACTGCCCTGTTGCTGGGCTAGATTGTATAAATAGGAGAACTGTCATTGTATAGAGCTCTCAATACTCCATTGCTTCTTGACTGAATTGACTTCCTTGTCCTGTTAGCGAAATAAACCTTGCTTGATTCAACCTTGCTTTGAGAGTTATTACATTGGCGACGAGGAAACCGACTCTCTGTGTGCTATCATGGCTACTCCATCGGTAGTCCAGCCACCTGAATTCTTTGACCCAGAAAGAATGACCTGGACAGCCTACATGGCAAAGTTTGAAATATTTTTTGAAGTGGCTGGCATGAAAGACGCCGACAGCGGCCGCAAGCGTGCCCTTTTCCTCAATTACTGTGGCACACAGATTTTTGAGCTGGCAGAAACCCTCACTGACCCTGAACTGGCAAACTCAGTTTCCTGGGACACTCTCTCATCCAAGCTAGCCGCTCACTTCAAGCCTACGAAGCCAGCTAGAGTTTTTCGCCATCAATTCTCCTGGATGTCACAAGCAGAGGGGGAAACGATCAATCAGTTCGCGACTCGCCTCAGAACTGTTCTCTCTAAATGCCAACTCCCTTACCTTCCTCCTGCAGCTGTGTTACTTGCCAATGGCTTCCTGGTGCTTCTTCTCCTTGTAGCTCCTTGGCTCTTGAAATCCAGCAATCTTGGATTTCAAGAGGGCTCCAGCTCAGCAGCCAGAGGAGCGGCACTGGATTTCAAAAGCCAAACAGCTCAGTGCTACAAGCAAAAGCAGTGCCAGGAAGCCATTGGCAAGACAAAGAGCATTCAGCCAGCATTCAGAGGCAAGCAGGAGACTCCAGAAAGCACAGGAAGTGGCATGGATGAGCGGCCTGCTCCCAGACAGCACAGGAAGCAGCAGGAAGTGCAGGAGCCTCCAGGAAGCAGTGTAGATGAGCGGCCTACTTCCTGGACAGTACGGAAATTGAGGAAAATAGTGTGGGCAAAGGAAAGTCCATGCATGGCTCCTTACCTCACACCAGTTGCTCCATTGCCCATTTCACGATTGTAGGCCTGGGCCGCGCCACAGCGCTTTCCCCACACACCACTGACCAGATGTCTTTGCTTCTCCCAAGCATTTCTCTGCCTCCCTGATGTCCAGCTCCATTGTATTTCTCACCATTGTGTGCAAGGAAATGAAAGTTTGTCTGGGGCTAAAAAAAATTCACCCAATCAATTCCAACTTTGCAAAAATTTTTCCTTTGCGAGAAGTTGGAATTGATTGTTTGAACTTTCTTGTAGCTCCACACAAACTTTTGTTTCCATGCACATGATGGTGAGAAACGCAATGGAGCTGGAAATCATGTAGGCAAAGAAATGCTTGGGGAATTTGGAGAAAGCGAGGGCATTGGGGATGACTCTTCTGCCCACAAATAGAAAAAGAGAAGGAGGCAGAGAAGAGATGGCAGTAGGAGCTTTGCTCCACGTGACTCAATGAAAGGTAGTGACAGCCCAACTGCACACGAGATTCAGCTTCTGCGCATGTGCAGAAGCCGAACCTCGTCGCCCCAGCCAGCAGCAACTTTACATGTATTATAACTTCCATATTCTCTTTCTTACTTGCTATTTCTTCAGATAATATCTTGGTGATATTATCTTTTGCCAAAGTATAAGTTCACCTGTATTTGGATATGTAGATAAATTTTCAGTAGCTCCACTATCAAATATCATTTGTTATAATGCGGTCATCCAGTGATGCAGGTAACATTAACAACTGTAGTCTGCTGCAGAAAGACTTCAGAAACTTTTGACTAAGTTCTTCTGATTCCTAACCTGATGCAGATCAGAATCTAAATAGATATACCATAGGCAAAACGTAATGAACCACTTCAAAAAAGAAACCCAACAATAAGACAGGAGAATATGAATATACTTAATGTAAAGAACTAGACATAGAAAAGTTTCAAGGGTTATCTGATGGTCTAGGACAACTTGCCATGGCCAGCTCATGAAAATGGGAAGTCCCCTGCCATCACCCATCCGCCTGCTCTCCCTTCCTCTGGCCAGCAGTGGAAAAAGTTGATCATGTGGAGTTGTCCTATGGCAACTTTGCAGCAGCAAGTTGTAGTGGCCTGCTGGTGGTGGTGACCTGGCCACAGTTAGCTGGCCATGGTGAGTTGTCCCAGTTATCTGATAGTTTCCTCTGCTCTACCACTCTGAGCTTCAACTATTATTGTATTGGTGGTAGTGGTGGAGAGCAACCATAGGGTACAGTGAATACTTGCCAGTTACCTTCCATTTCCTCCAATACTCCCAATCTTGGAGGATTGTGGGAAAATAATATGCAGCTAAATTTGTTCCTGGAAAATTGAACGGAAGAACCAAAATGCTCACATTGATGCCTGAACATGTATTTTCATTCTAGAAGTTGTTCAAAGCTGTTGAACATTGTTGATCTTGATCTCTTGTACAGGGTGTCTCTCTCTAGTGTTCATCATATACGGTATATTGTTGTCCTTGAAAAAGGAAGGTAGAAGAAAATAAGAAAATTGGAGTTCTACACTCATTTAGAATAAAAACCTCTCTTTTAAAGTTTCACCAGCTGACTGGTACCAAAAAGCTCAACAATTTTCCCTTGAATCATCCATTGTTGGTGGTGACTTTTTTGAGGCTATTCAGTCTGTTCCACAATCAGGTGCAAGTGAAGTGCTTTCCTTTAGAATAACAAAAAGATCTCCAGTAACATTTATATATTTGTTCCAGGTCCTGTTGGGAAATGTTGCCCTTTGAAAAAGCTGCCTATTAGTGGAAATGCAGTTATTAAAAAGGTGTATGTATAAGAGGCTCAGTGTCTCAACACTCCACCCAACCTAGCATAGCTTTCTTAGGAATGCATCATGGCATGGTGAATATTAATATAATATAGAGCATTGCAAAACCGCAATTACATCATTGCTTGCTCATTCACAATTCATTATATCAAACACATGAGCTTACTTGTTCAAAGGTCTGCACGGGAGCAAAGATAAAACCGACTGCCATCTCAGTGTCTATATTGAGGTGGAGCAATATAATAGAAGTGTTAGATGAGTCACTGGGATTGAAAACCTGCAAAGATTGTGATCTAATTAACTATAATTCATCTTTGGCTGAAACATAGTTCACTAGAGCTACAAAACAAGTAATGCTTACTGGATATTTTTGAAACTTTTGAAAAAGCAGAGTCTGATCTAATGCACCTTGAAAGTTTTTTTATTACCGCCATTTGTACTCAACCCTGTCTTTTCTATCCATGGTAGCATTTTTCCAAGTGTATAGAGGGATATTAGTTATTCTGCTTGTATTATTTTGTAAGGTGAGTTGTTCAACATTCCTGCTCTACAGAGCCAACCTAATTTCACTAAACCATGTGAATGCAGTGCAATTTCATTTTTTAGTAAGATATTAAGCTCTTTTTTAGCTGGTTCTAATAGCTAAACAGCAGCTACCTTTAGTTAATCTGAACAAAAGTATTTTGTGTTCTGATTTACAAACACATGAATACAATGCATTTGTGTCATACATACATAATGCCTCTCATTCACTTTATATTGCAACTAATGTGAATTGTTCAATTAAGCACACTACAAAATGAAATTGTAATTTAAACAAATTCTTTTTGATCCCCTCACATCTTTTTATGTATCACAGGAAATTTTCAAATATCAAATGAACAAAGAGTTGACACCATCACAATAATACAATAAAAAGCAAAGAAAAGCATAAGTAGAACAAAATTCCAATAAGGCAACAAAACACCTATTAGCTACCGGCTACTTTAATTACTGTAGTGTTCAGATATAAATCTCCATGAATTTGGTTTATTAAAATGATGAAGTGTTTTCTTTACTGAAATACAGGAGAATTCACTGCCAGAATTTCCTAGGAATAAGAAATTATTATTAAACTGGTTTAGCTTTGTAACTACGATTTCTTGTTAGTTGGCAAGTTTGATATTAATTAAGACACAAACCGAACCTTAATTCTTATGAAATGGACCAATAAATTTGTGATATGTAACTTGTTTAAAATGAGGAGCTGTACCAGGTCTCAGAATGATATTCTGATTTCTAAGGCATGAGGACAAAAATGAAACTACAGTGATACCTTGTCTTACAAACTTAATTGGTTCCAGGACGAAGTTCTTAAGGTGAAAAGTTTGTAAGATGAAACAATGTTTCCCATAGGAATCAATGGAAAAGCGATTAATGCGTGCAAGCCCAAAATTCAACCCTTTTGCCAGCCGAAGCACCGGTTTTTGTGCTGCTGGGATTCCCCTGAGGCTCCCCTCCATGGGAAACCCCACCTCCCAACTTCTGTGTTTTTGCGATGCTGTGATTTCACTGAGGCTCCCGTTGCTGGGAAACCCCACCTCCGGACTTCCATTGCCAGCGAAGCACCCGTTTTTGCGCTGCTAGGATTCCCCTGCAGCATCACAAAAACACGGAAGTCCGGAGGTGGGGTTTCCCATGGAGGGGAGCCTCAGGGGAATCCCAGCAGCGCAAAAACGGGTGCTTCGCTGGCAACGGAAGTACAGAGGTGGGGCATCCCAGCGGCGGCGGTGGGTTTGTAAGGTGAAAATAGTTTGTAAGAAGAGGCAAAAAAATCTTAAACCCCGGGTTTGTATCTCAAAAAGTTTGTATGACGAGGCGTTTGTAAGACGAGGTATCACTGTATATTTAAGTATAAATATTCCACTTTTCTTCTCTCTGCCCTTTTTTTTTCTTTTTTGAAATTATTTTAGTTTATATTAGTGGGGGGGGGAGGGGTATTCTTAAACTTCATTAAAAATTATTTGTGACATAATTAGCTGGAGAGCTTTAGTGTTCCTGGAGGAATGCCAAGTTGGGCAGGACACACTGGCAAAACCTGGTTTTTTTTCTGGACAAGCTTCACTGTGTTAATGTTGTGGCTTATTGGCAGAACTTTATATTAGTTGCCTAATTAGCAGAGGAAGCATAAACAGGTTCTGAGATACAATACCACAGAGATAGGCAAACCACAGAGAAAATGGCATGCCTGGCCTTGCCACTGTTTATTTTTTAAAACATGTTTGGACCAGAAGTGCTTGTATGTGCTGCATTGATGCATTCATTGTTCAGAGACTTAAACATGCATAATCATGTAGAATTGAAAGGTAAGATATCATCCTAATGTTTGTGTTGGTCAGCTGTGAATCCATACTCAGAGTGTTGAAAGTGGAATAGAATTTCTAGTAATGCTGGCAGTATAGCACTGCATCAGGGAGAAGAAGCCCTGCATCCAGCCACATAGAGAAAATGAATGAAGCCTAAAACAAAGGCAGCCCCAAAGCGCTCTGATATGAAGACAGGTTTATGAGATCATAAAACTCACTGGCAAGCTGTTCATATCAAAGTCCATAGTGCATCATGCCATTTAACACCTAACCAAAAATTTCCATATATGGAAATGCCATTGCAAGACTGTACATTATCCACAACAAGCTGCTATTTTATAATATTTGTCATATTCACAAAGGGCTTTAGAGGAACAACATGATTCAATTCATGGCATCACAGTGTGCTTCTGTTTTGATACATGAATCTATTTTGATGGAGTAAATTGATCAATGTTTCACTAATTTAAACAATCCTTTGAAAGTTCTCACATTGAGCTTTATGCAAATGTATTCTCTCTCTCTCTTTCTCTCTTCTCTCTCTCCTCTCTCTATCTCTATGCACACACACACCTTCTCTTGGGCCCCACCTTAGAGCTTCCTGTTCCTGTGTAAGGATAGGTATTTTGATTGGTTGTCAGACTCCCATGGGGCCATGCAGGGGTAACTTTGTAGGTTGTCTTGAGTCCTAGGCTTGGTTGAATCTTGATGGTGATGATGTAATGAAGAGGGTTTGGGGCAATTCCTATTATGGCTAAGGGCTAATCCTATCTTTGTTGGATATTTGCTTACGAATAGACATAGCTATCTCTTTATCTCCAAAGTGGTGACATCTGCTAAGGGGTTTTGAAGAGGTTGGGGTCTATGAAGAGTGAATCAGCTTCTTGCCTAAAAACATATTTCTCCATTTCTCATCCAGGGATATATAATATTCTGCCTTTCTAATATGTCCAAGAATATTTAATTCTTCTTGGGAAAGTGCTAACTTCCTACAGATATATAAATTTTGTTGATTCAAAGTTTGCTTAGAATATGATTTTAAAAACCTGTTGCCATACAGTATTTCAAAAAGATACATTCCTCTTTGATAGCCTAAAAATGTGACTATGGGTACATGACTAACTGAGAATCTATACTTACTTGCTGTGTGTTTATGCCTTTATCTTAACCTCCAATAAAGTTAGCTTGGGCTTTTTAACATAATTGATGTGAAGCCTATAATTAAAGATCAGACTGTACAAACTTTCCCAACCTGGTATTTTCCAAATGGAGTTGTAAATTGCAGACCTAGCAGATCTGGAAGTTGCCAAATGGAGGAAACCCTGATTTTTATCATCAAGCCATCAAAATATTTTTGAGCTAGAGAAGAGATAGAAATGTATTTAATAAGGCTCTGGGAGTTATAATAATATTTTGCTATGGAACTTAACCTAGAAGCAATCTTGGAGTTTGGAATGGAAGGTCCTTGCTCCTTCTCCTAGTCTCCACCAGTTTTTTTCTGTTGGCAGGTAGGTTCCTCATCCATAGAGATTTATGCCCTGTGTTATTTTTTTACATTCAGAATAGGCAATTGCAGCAGAGGTGGAGTAACGACACGGACACAAAGAGCTGGATTTAAAATGGGTCATTTTAATTAATTAAATTTGCATAATTTATTCATTAAATTAGCATAAATTTAACTATAACCCTAACAAGGACCCGCAGGGTCAAACAATTGCTTCCGTGGCGGAAAATGATGTCAGAAAAACCTCCGGGGCAACTTATGGGCGTGATGGCGAACCTTTTTTTCCTTTGGTGCTGAAAGAGTGTGCGTGTGCGCTATCGCACATGCTTAGTGCCCACACCCATAATTCAATGCCTGGGGTGGGCGAAAACAGCTTCTCCTGGTCCCCTGGAGGCCCTCTGGGGGCCTGAAATGGCCTGTTTCCCAACTTCTTGAGAGCCCAGTAGGCTCATATTTCGCCCTCCCCAGGCACCAAAGGCTTCCCTGAAGCCAAGGGAATTTAACACCTTAGGTAGAAACACCCTCCCCCATCCCCGTGGAGGATCTCTGAAAGCCAAAAATCAGTTAACTGGCACACACATGCATGTTGGAGCTGAGCTAGAGTAACAACTCACATGCCAGCAGATATGGCTCCGTGTGCCACCTGTGGCACCCATGCCATAGGTTCGCTGTCACTGAACTAGCAACCATTGATAAGCTTTCGTTTTAATGAAATAGAGAAGCAAGTATTATTCCGTGTCCATGTGTGTCCATGCACTCTACAGTACTGAAAAGTAATGAACAGTTTCAGGGTGTTTCTGAAAGAAGAACACTGCAAATATAAAACCTGTATATAAAGGTTTTACATATATCTACACCCCAACATAAGTTGTAGATTCACAGGTTTAAACATGTCCACAGACTGCTTTTCTATATTCAGTTTCCAGGGAAAACAATCATGTCATAAAATTATTTAAACAGGAAAATCAACTATCTGCCTTTTTGGGGGAGCTACCAGAGTCACATAGCTTGCTTTCCTGTTAAACATTAGGGACACAAGGATGAATCTATTTTGCTATTGTTTTGAATCTCTAAAGAATTATCACCGCCAACAATTGTTCTTTGAGTAGTTAGCATTAAAGAAATCTAATTCAGTTACTACAGAGTTTAAAAGGTTTATGAAGGATTTTCTAGAATGAATCACTTTTTAAAACATTTTTTTTAGAGATGATGTGATATCACCAGGAGGGTTTCCCTAAGAATTTTATGCTCCTGGGGTGGGGGGTGGTTAGTATTAAAAAGCAGTTTTGGAGGGTTGTGAGTTTAAGGCACATTATGTGCATTTAGGTTACAAGAAGTAATGGGCAGCCATTTTTTTTACCTGCCACACTGTGGGTGTGGTTTATTTTGTAGGTGTGGCTTAATGTTCATATGACTGGGTAGGAGTGGCTTGCCGGCCATGTGATCAGGTGGGAGTGGCTTGAATGATCATCATTGTTCAAATGAACTGTTAACAACTGTTACAACCCGGAGAGAGGCGGCATACAAATCTATTAAATTAAATTAAATTAAAATAAAATAAAATAATTAAACCTTACCAGTGTCACTCACTGGGGTGACAATTTGCTTCGCGTTTCCCATGCTCTCCTTTCTGGGTCATTCCCCCCCCCGCCTCAGGTTGGATAGCTAGGTGAATGGGTGCTGCCAGAAGCATAAATGCTGCCAGCGCCGCTTCCACCCACGCCTTTATTTATTTATTTTATTTTATTTATTACATTTGTATGCCGTCCCTCTCCACAGACTCGGGGTGGCTCACAGCAATAACAAAAAACAATGTATCACAAATCTAATATTGAAAAGTTTCTAAAAACCCCTTATTTAAAAAACAAGACACATACACAATCATACCATTCATAAATTATATAGGCCAGGGGGAGATGTCTCAGTTCCCCCATGCCTGACGGCAGAGGTGGGTTTTAAGAAGTTTGCAAAAGGCAAGGAGGGTGAGGGCAATTCTAATCTCTGGGGGGACCTGGTTCCAGAGGGTCGGGGCGGCCACAGAGAAGGCTCTTCCCCTGGTCCCGCCAGATGACATTATTTAGTCGACGGGACCCAGAGAAGGCCAACTTTGTGGGACTTAACTGGTCACTGGGATTCGTGCAGCAGAAGGCAGTCCCGGAGATATTCTGGTTCGATGCCATGTAGGGCTTTATAGGTCATAACCAACACTTTGAATTGTGACCAGAAACTGATTGGCAACCAATGCAGACTGCGGAGTGTTGGTGTAACATGGACATACCTAGGCAAGCCCATGATTGCTCTCGCAGCTGCATTCTGCACGATCTGAAGTTTCCGAACACTTTTCAAAGGTAGCCCCATGTAGAGAGCGTTACAGTAGTCGAGCCTCGAGGTGATGAGGGCATGACTGACTATGAGAAGTGACTCCCGGTCCAGATAGGGCTGCAACTGGTGCACCAGGCGAACCTGGGCAAACGCCCCCCTCTCCACAGCTGAAAGATGTTTCTCTAATGTAAGCTGTGGATCGAGGAGGATGCTCAAGTTGCGGACCCTCTCTGAGGGGGTCAGTAATTCCCCCCCCCCAGGGTAATGGAGAGACAAATGGAATTGTCCTTGGGAGGCAAAAGCCACAGCCACTCCGTCTTATCAGGGTTGAGTTTGAGTCTGTTGACACCCATCAAGACCCCAACAGCCTCCAGGCACCAGCACATCACTTCAACTGCTTCATTGACTGGACATAGGGTGGAGATGTACAACTGGGTATCATCAGCATACTGATGATACCTCACCCCATGCCCTTGGATGATCTCACCCAGCAGTTTCATGTAGATTTTAAATAGTAGGGGGGAGAGGACCGACCACTGAGGCACCCAACAAGGGAGTAACCTTGAGGTCAACCTCTGACCTCCCACTAACACCGACTGCAACTGACCAGAGAGTAGGAGGAGAGCCACTGCAAGACAGTGGCTCCCACCACCAACGCCTCCAGCCAGTGCAGAAGGATACCATGGTCGATGGTATCGAAAGCCGCTGGGAGGTCAAGAAGCACCAGGACAGAGGATAAACCCCTGTCCCGGGCCCGCCAGAAATCATCCATCAATGCGACCAAAGCAGTTTACGTGCTGTAACCGGGCCTGAAATCTGACTGCTGAGGGCCTAGATAATCGGCTTCTTCCAAGGACTGCTGGAGCTGGAGTGTCACCACCTTCTCAACAACCTTCCCCATAAAGGGAAGGTCGGAGACCGGATGATAATTATTAAGAATGGCTGGGTCCAGGGAAGGCTTCTTGAGGAGGGGGCACACAAGTGCCTCCTTATAAGGAGCCGGAAAGGACCCACTCCCCAAGGAAGCATTGACAATCTCCTGGACCCAGCTCCGTGTCACCTCCCTGCTAGCCGAGACCAGCCAGGTGAGGTATGGTGGCGGAACTCACAGCTCCAATGGCCTTGTCCACTTCATCAGGTGTCACCAGATCAAACTCTTCTCAGACTGCTGGACAAATAAGGGCCCCAGTCACCTCGACTGACTCATTGTCAGCCAACTCTGTTATCCCATCGGAGTCAATGTCTGTCCGGATCTGAGCGACTTTATCAGCGAAAAATGTATTAAAATCCTTGGCCTTCTGCTTCCACCTCAGGTGGGAGGTGGCCACATGTGGCTGGAGGGGAGCCATGTAGGAGAGAGGGGAGCTGGTCCGAGGCCAGGAAGGAGGAAAGAGGGAAAAAGCAAGGAGCGCAGATGCAGCAGCAGCAGCAAGAAAGTCGAGCTGAGACCAGTAATCCAGGAAATGACAGCTGCCAATCAGCTGGAGCTGTGTACACATCTTCATTTCCGTCGGTGGAACTGCGTTCAACCCCCTCCTGCCTGTTGCCCACCTCTGGTTACAAGGGATTTAACCATCTAATTTATTCTGGAGGTAGGAAGTAATTACTGTAATGAAAAATACTGTTGATAGCCAGTTATTTGTCATCAAAATTTGCAATTGAGGAGCCCTAGAACTGCAAAACAGGGATTTTCGTGTTTATTTATTTATTTATTTATTTATTTATTTATTTATTTATTTATTTACTTCTATTCCCTTATTATTTTTATAAATAACTCAAAGTGACAAACATACCTAATACTCCTTCCTCCTCCTATTTCTCCCACAGCAATAACCCTGGGAGATGGGTTGGACTGAGAGAAAGTGACTGGTCACACACAAAGTCGCCCAGTTGGTTTTCATGCCTAAGGCAGAACTTGAATTCACAGTCTCCTGATTTCTAGTCTGGTTCTTTCATGACTATATCCCCTGTCCATTAAAGGGCTGCAAAAAATTTTATTACCACACTGTGGCCGTGGCTTATTTTATTGGGTGTGGCTTTCTGGCCACAGGACCAGGTGGGAGTGGCTTGATGATCATGTGACCGGGTGGTGGTGGCTTAAAGGTCATGTGACTGGCTTAAAGGTGGCCAACTTGACATCACTTACGTCAAGGGTTTGGTTTACGGTTGGGTACCTGGCCTCTCCTTGCCTCAAAGAGATACAATTTCCCTATCTATTTAGTATTACTGAACATCCGAAATATACTATTTAATTCTATGTATATATGCCATATGTGTACATACATATGTAGTGTTGGTTATGACCTATAAAGCCCTTCATGGCATCGGACCAGAATATCTCCGAGACCGCCTTCTACTGCACGAATCCCAGCGACTGATTGGGTCCCACAGAGTCGACCTTCTCCGGGTCCCATCAACTAAACAATGTCGGTTGGCGGGCCCCAGGGGAAGAGCCTTCTCTGTGGTGGCCCCGATTCTCTGGAACCAGCTCCCCCCAAAGATTAGAACTGCCCCTACCTTCCTTGTCTTTCGTAAATTCCTCAAAACCTACCTTTGTCATCAGGCATGGGGGAATTGAGATATCTCCCCCGGGCCTATATAATTTATGTATGGTATGTTTGTAGGTATGTCTGCTTAAAAATGGGGTTTTCTTAACTACTTTAAATTTTAAATTGTAAATTATTAGATTTGTTATGAATTGTTTTATTATGTTGTGAGCCGCCCGAGTCTACGGAAAGGGGCGGCATACAAATCTAATAAATAAATAAATAAATATTACACACAGGCACACAAAAATATACATCATCTACTATATAAACTGTATGTGCATGTACACACAGAAAGAGCTCTTCTAAAATTATACACATTCAACCTCATTTACTGCAATAGGAAAAATATACCCAGAGCCCAGAAGGGGGAAAAAGAAATATGCTCACTTACTTAGGAATATTTGTTAAGCACAATTGGATTTACTCCTGTAAAATAAGGTTGCATGTCCAGTGGAAAACATTGTAACAAATTGGGTTTGATGTACTTATGCTCCATTACTATCAGTGAGAATTTAATGTTAATTCCTTCTGTGTTTATTAATCTCAATTACTGGTAATTCAGTATAATTTATTTCTGAGTAAACAGACATAATGTAGCATCTAATTGCTAGTCAGATTCAGGGCCATCGCCAGGAGCTATACAAAAAAAAATCAACATGGCAGCCATGACTGCCCAATTGAAACCTGAAGAGGTCCTATAATATTGTATCTTCTTTTAAATAGCAGAGACTCGCCACTTCAATTTTAACAGAATCTGTACAAGTATAGTCTGAAATGTAACAATGCCCCGTTTAGTATTAAGATAAGGCAGCTGAGTCAAACCTTGACTTAGTCATGTTTGGAGTAGATCTATTATAAATAATTGGGAGGAATAAGTGTGACTGCATTTAAGAAAACTTTCTGGCATTAATATACTGCCATAATGTACATTTCTCCAATTCTTTGCTGTTTCTATGGGTCAGGTATACATGCACAGAAATACACAGCAAACAATGATATTATTTGTACTGTTTGCTGGGAGGCAAATTGCTTGGAGATTGAGGCAGAATCCCCCCCCTCCTGTTTTCCTCCCCCATAACTAAGGTGCGTCTTATACTCCAGTGTGGCTTATACTCCGAAAAATACAGTAAATGTCTCCTTGTTTATAAAGAGCATTATTTCATTTCAAGTCCTTACTTACCTAAAGGGAGGTGCTGCACATGACTAGAAGTATTAGGGTGTATACTGCATGGATATATGTCCTCCCAACAATTAACTGTAATTTGTAGTTAGTTTTCTCGTTACTTACTTTTAGCTAGGTTTACTTTCAAGGAGCTTTTCGTAACATACACATTTATCCTTTTCTATCTTATTATCCACTGCATGCTATCTCAATCTTTTCTAAATTGGGCACCTTCATGAAATGTAGATTTCAAATTCTAGAATTCCAAAACAGTGGGGTTCCAGATTGGAAATTTTGGGAGTTGTGCTTCTGAGGAGCATGTAGTGTGGAGAAGGTTGTATAAAATGTATGAAAAGGTGTTTATACTTCTATTACAAGTGGAATCCAAATCCTATCCAAAATCATATATGTTTGGCAAAGACCATGCTTATTAGACATGGAACTGATGCACGTCAATCCATATACAGTTACTTTATATGTAAATGTTTAAAATTTGAGGAAAAGAGTAGTTGAGATTCTTATATCAAAAATTGTCTTTAGAAAGCAAATATCAAGGTTACCTTGTTATTATACAGATTGCTGGTGGCAACATTTCCATTGTGGTTAGCAATGCTCTTTATTGTGGGAAAGGGGAAAAAACATCAATTTCTCCTTTAATTAGTATTAAAAAAATAGGGTGATATGGAGAGGCAGCAGTACGTCATCTTTGTTGAACAGAATGCAGGATATGTCCTGACATGCTTTACAAAACAAGCTGAATCCTATCTACTTAAACCAAAAAGAGTACAGGATGCTTAGGGATAATTAGAAAACTGAATTTTATGCACAAAAATTGAGATATGATTTGAACTTCCCTATGAGTTTTCTGTTGTGGTTTGTCTTCTGCCTCCATTATGAGGGATAGTTAGATTCAAGTGTTATTGCCCAAGAAATAGTAGAGAAAACCATTGCTCTTTGGTATATAATCAGGCACAAGCAATGGCTTGCTAGACTGGGAGTGGAGACAGCTTGTCAATGCCTCTCCCTGCATCCAGACTTGCCTCAAACACCCAACACGTGGCATCAACAAAAAGCTGCACCCGACACTGCCTGTGGCTGGCCTTCAAGGACTAGCTGGTGATCTTTTCTGGTGGATGGAGTTAGGTCAGTGATGGCGAACCTATGACACGCGTGTCACCACTGACACGCCTAGCCATTTTCGGTGACACGCGGCCGCCTCCCAGCTGCCTCCTTCCTCCTTCTGTATGGGCGAGCCTGCAGAGTGCAGGCTCGCCCACACGCTGCCTTTGGCAGCACAAGCATGCCTGTCCGGCCAGGGAAGAAGCGCCCGCCCCAAAATACCCCCCCCCCCCGCAGCCTTTTCCACGGGCGCGCACTCCCCATCTCCCTGCCAACCCGCAGGGGGGGAGGCGCCGGCAGTAGAAGGCGCTGCCCCCGCCCGCCCGATCTCCTCCTCTTCCGCCGAAAGAAAAGCGCGGGGCTGCCTTCTTGAGCCTCCCGTAGCTCCACCCCACTTTGCCCTGCCTGTCATCTTCCGTTGTGTTTTCGGGGGGCGGCGGCGGCGGGAAAGCCCTGTGCCGGCCAGGAAAGCCGGCTTTCCGAGAAAGCAGCGCGCTTTTCAAATGCGCTGCTTTTTTGCAACTCTTTCCTGGGGGGGGGGAGTGGCCTCCTCCCTCCCCCCTGCTGAGGGGGGCGGCGGCAGCATTTTCAAAGTGCCGGGCAGCCAGTCATCCTCCTCCTCCCCACTCCACCCATACCGAGGGAACAGTCTCGCCAGCGGCTGAGAAACCGCCTGGTGTGAAGGTCAGGCTGGGCTGGGGCCGGGGGAAAGCACCACGCTGTCCCCTGAGCCGCCTGGCCCAGGTGCCGGAGAGAACAGCCGGTGGACAAGCACAGCCAGGAACAAGCGGGAGGTGAGATGCCTAGTTCCCCCGGTGTTGTTTGCAGGGGGAATAAGGGAAAGTCTGGAGCGGGAAAGAGGAAATCCCGGGGGAGGAGGAGGAGTGGGGCGGAGCACCAGTATCTCTCTGTAAGGTGGGTGGCGGATCTCGAGTTCTCCTAATACTGCACAGAATTTATAAGAGGAGATAGCAATTCTTTCAATGTTTATGGGTTTTGGAAAACAAAGCTAGAAATTGTTTTCTTCTCTATAAAGTAAGAAGTTCAACATTGGTTTGGAAGTGGTATGTAGGAATTTTTAAAAATATTTGTTTCAGACATAATAATCAAATTTGGAATTGTGAGCATTGCTATGCTTACAAACCAATTTTCAGCTTCTTTTTTTAAGTAACGGCAAGAAGTGTATGAGCTGCCAACTAAATCATTTAAATTATGATAACAAATGTTACTGTGCATTGCTTCTGTTGAAAATGTTTGTTTCATATATCCCCACTAGCATACTGGTAATTCCATAATCTTTTGAGTGACTTTTTAATAGTGAAATTTACTATTTCAAATCATTTTTTACATTTTTGGCTTTTTAGCATGGAAACATTTTTAGGTATTTTCAAAAAGCTTCTTACCCAATCCTAATAATCAATTCATTGACAGTGCTGATAAACGTTTGTGGCATTTCTACTTCTCTGACTCAAGGTTTTTTTGCAATTATCAGACATTGATTCAGATGTCAACAAAAGTAAGCAAGTTCATTCATCCCATCAAAACATAGTCATAAATATCATATTTTAAATTAAATATTTGAAAATTAAATTATACAATTATGTAATTGTTTTATTTAACATATATTATAACATGAAATTTAAAAGTATTTCCTTGCCTAGCCCTTATGCCAGTGAAAGGATTAATTTATTCATAAAGTGGGTTACATAAATTGGTTTATCTTTTTAGGAATCTGTTTCAGAATTTGAGAACCTCTATTGTTAGATTCATTAACTATTGACAAAATACATAGCACTGCTCAGGCATGAATATTTATTTATTTATTTATATTTATTTATTTATATATTTATTTATTACTTTTATGCTGCCCAGTCCCAAAGGGACTGCCGCTCAGACACTATACTTTTCTGCCCACACCGGGGAAAAATTAGAAGGAATATTGATTGGCGCGGCGCCAAGCGTCGGAGCCCACCACGAACGGTGGTTGGCTCGCAGGGGCCGCTGGAAGAAAGAAAAGGGAACGAGAGGGAGAGAGAAAGGGAGGAAGAGAGGAAGGAAGGAAGAGATAAATATAAAGTGGAAGGAAGAGAAAGAAAGGAAGGGAGAGAGAGAGAAAGAGAAAAAAGTGGAAGGAAGAGAAAGAAAGGAAGGGAGAGAGAGAGAGAGAAAGAGAAAAAAGTGGAAGGAAGAGAAAGAAAGGAAGGGAGAGAGAGAAAGAGAAAAAAGTGGAAGGAAGAGAAAGAAAGGAAGGGAGAGAGAGAGAGAAAGAGAAAAAAGTGGAAGGAAGAGAAAGAAAGGAAGGGAGAGAGAGAGAAAGAGAAAAAAGTGGAAGGAAGAGAAAGAAAGGAAGGGAGAGAGAGAGAAAGAGAAAAAAGTGGAAGGAAGAGAAAGAAAGGAAGGGAGAGAGAGAGAAAGAGAAAAAAGTGGAAGGAAGAGAAAGAAAGGAAGGGAGAGAGAGAAAGAGAAAAAAGTGGAAGGAAGAGAAAGAAAGGAAGGGAGAGAGAGAGAAAGAGAAAAAAGTGGAAGGAAGAGAGAAGGAAAGAAAGGAAGGGAGAGAGAGAGAAAGAGTGAGAGAGAGAAGATAGAAAGAGAGAGAGAGAGAAATGATAGAATAAAGGGGAGAAAAAAAAGAGAAATGAGAAAATGATTGAGGCAGAGAATGACAGGAAAGAGAGAAAGAGAGAGAGAAGTGACTCTTGATTTAAAACATATAATAACATAAACATAAACATAATAACAGAGAGAAAAACCCCCAACCCTCACCTGTTTTTATTAATAGTTATGTTTTTGAATTTGCTGGTTGTTTTAGTTTTAATAGTAATAGAGTTTTGTTTTGTTTTATTATTAATTTCTTTTAATAAAAAAGAAGGGATTTATTATTTATTTTTCTTTTTATTTATTTATTTTTTGTTTGTTTATCTGTCTGTCTATCTACCTACCTACCTACCTACCTACCTACCTACCTACCTACCTACCTACCTACCTACATACATACATACATACATACATATATATATATATATATATATATATATATATATATATATACTTCTATGCCGCCCAGTTTTTTTTTCAAGGTGACACACCACCCGAGTTAAGCTCAGTTTTTTGGCGAATTTTGACACACCAAGCTCAAAAGGTTGCCCATCACTGAGTTAGGTTAAAATAGTCATGCTACGCAGGCATTGGGTGTGAATAAGTATCACAAGGCTGGATTTGCTCAGCTATTATTACAAGAGCACAACACAGGTATTCTGAGCATCTGTGATCATGTACCTTGCCTGCTCTTCTGACCCCTATACCTATACCATGCTATTTTTATAATCTGCCAGCTTCTCTATTTTTCTCTAAAGGTCACGTCAGAGACAACCATAGAAGTAAACAGACTGCAACAAGCCTGTGGGGAAAATGGAGGCTTGCTCAAACTCTGTACAAATGCTGAACTCAAAATACAATGAGGCAACCTGGTGTCATTTTTAACTCATCCAGCCCAAGACAAAGGTATTTAATTCTCTCTCTTCCATTCAAAATCCTACACAAACACTATCTCTAGTGTGTTGGTAACAATATGATAGACAGGAAGGGCCATTAATGTGGCTCCATATTATTATTATTATTATTATTATTATTATTATTATTATTATTATTAACAATACAACACAAGCAAACAAGATCACTATGCTGGATTTCATGTTTCAACCCCAGTCGGGTGCATCCCAAGCACCTAGGACTGCGTGATGTAGCGACGAATTATGTATGCCGATCCCAATAATAATAATAATAATAATAATAATATGGAGCCACATTAATGGCCTTTTGCAATTGAGAGATGGAAATTTTGCCAATTTCGATGGTTTTCAAATGTCCACTGTGATCTTTTGGCACTGTGTTTGAAAACCATCAGAATGGACACAATGCCAAGGAACATGACAGAGGTACTGGTACAAGTATCAGATAGGAAGCACGTCCTACTCCATGCAGCAAAAAAAAGCATGTTTCCCAGGGTCATGCATCTCTCTTGGCATAGCTCCGTGCCCCCCACTCCCGAGGGTATGCCACACTATTTGAGAAGCTCTGAACTAGACAGACCCAATTTCTGCAACAGTTCTTCATACATTTTAGCCTGCAGTTGACCTGTCATCTTTACTGCTCTTTTCTGCACTTTTTCTAGAGTCTCAACATCTTTTTCATATCACGGCATCCACACTGGATATGAGTATTGTAGGAAGGCCTCCACTCCAGATTAAAATATTATTTATTCCTTATATTAAAAAGAGACAGTGTATAATATTTTCCCCAAAGGAAAAATGGAGGAAAAATCTTAACAAAGGCAGAAAGCAGCCTTTGATGAAGAATTTACATTCACACACCCAAATTCTAAGGACAGAACATGACCTTGAGGTCATAAAAGGATAAACCATTGAAATAATAAAAGACACAAGGCTCACCACATTGCACAACCACCTGGAGCATCTCAATCACAAAATCCCAGAACCCTATAATTGTCCATCCACTCGGTCAGCCATTTTGTCAGCTACCCCAGAAACATGCTCCTGTCACTGAAGTTTCTGGAAACTAAATAAACAGAGACTTTCTTTCCATGGAGCCTGTATTTTATTTCCAGTGTCTTTCTCCCAGCTTGGAACCAGACTAGATTTTTGTTCCCACATTATGGTCTTACCAAGTCATTATAAAGCACTACTAAAATTTCATGTGATTTGATTTTATAAATTTAAGTGTGAGTCTCATTAGGCCAAAGATTCCCACAGTAGTTAAATTAGGTATTCAAATAAATCTATATAGACATGGGTATTTAAATTAGGTAATTTGATTAAGTAATATACAGTAAACATACTAACTCGTTCTAAAAGCATAATGATGTAAATTCACGTATTGTTGATCAATTCTGAACATAATTATTAAAGGAAGGATTAAGTTCTTTTCAGAGAATGGAAGAGGAGAACCAGGAAGTTCTGCAGAGCAAGTATTATTTCTATATATAAAACTCAGAAAAAAGGATTTCTAGACACTAAAGATTATCTGTTTTAAAGCTTATGTTTATCTACACTGAATCCTATTGAGAGTAAAGAGACAATCAGTGCAAATAGCTGTAATAGCTTTATAAGACTAAAAAACCGAAGAACCATATAAAGAGAAACTGACATCAGACTCCTGTGCAATGTTGGATTATCCTAATCCCTGCTATCTCAGAGCTAAACCATTATGTATGTGTAACTAAGAACCTGTTTTACCCTTGCTTATCTACAGCGTGTTCTTCTTTGGTAGCTTTCCTATATCTATGGTAGATTGCAAATCCCTAGTGATCAGTATAAAATAAATGTTCTTTGTAAATACCATATTTTTCGATGTATAAGATGCACCTTTTTCCTCCCTAAAATAGGCTGATAATTAGGTTTTATATTCTGAATGTAGCTTTTTCCCCCCAGCCCTAACTAGCTGCTAACGATCTTCCCAGCTCTTACCTTGCAGGCAATTCACTGTTAATCTCTGCCAAGAATGTATTCCAAACCTTGCCTTTGATTTTTTCTTTTTTCATTCTCTATTTACTCCAAATGTTTCTTTCCAGTCCTAATCAGGTGCTAACAATGTTCCCAGCTTTTACCTGCTTGCAATAATAATAATGATGATGATGATGATGATGATGATGATGATGATGATAATAATAATAATAATAATTATTATTATTATTATTATTATTATTATTATTTATTAGATTTGTATGCAGCCCCTCTCCGAAGACTTGGGGCGGCTCACAACATAACAGCAATACAATATAAATACAAATCTAATGTTAAAAACTTTAAAAAAAACTAATTAAAAATACATTGTTATAAAAGCCTATCTGCTACACAATCATAAGCACTCAATTCGACTGAACATAAACATAATAAATGTTAGCAAAAAAAGTAGGGGGGGAGATTAATCCCCTCCACGCCTGGCGACAAAGGTGAGTCTTCAACATTTTACGGAAGGCGAGGAGGGTAGGGGCAGTTTGAATCTCCAGGGGGAGTTTATTCCAGAGGGTGGGGGCCACCACAGAGAAGGCTCTTCCCCTAGGTCCTGCCAGACGGCATTGTTTTGTCGACCCGGAAAAGGCCAACTCTGTGGGACCTAATCGGCCACTGGGATTCGTGCTTTATAGGTCATAACCAACACTTTGAATTGTGATTGGAAACTGATCTGCAGCCAGTGCAAGCCGCGGAGTGTTGATGAAACATAGGGATATCTGGGAAAGCCCATGATACCTCTCGCGGCCGCATTCTGCACGATCTGAAGTTTCCGAACACTTTTCAAAGGTAGCCCCATGTAGACAGCATCGCAGTAGTCGAACCTCGAGGTGATGAGGGCATGTGGATTGAGGAGGACGCCCAAGTTGTGGACCCTCTCTGAGGGGGGTCAATAATCCCCCCCCCCCCAGGGTAATGGACAGACAGATGGAATTGTCCTTGGGAGGCAAAACCCACAGCCACTCCATCCTGTCAGGGTTGAGTTTGAGTCTGTTGACACCTATCCAGACCCCAACAGTCTCCAGACACTGGCACATCACTTCCACTGCTTTGCTGACTGGACATGGGGTAGAGATGTATAACTGGGTATCATCAGCATAGTGATGATACCTCACCCCATGCCCTTGGATGATCTCACCCAGTGGTTTCATGTAGATATTAAACAGCAGGGGGGAGAGGACCAACCCTTGAGGTACCCCACAAGGGAGAGACCTAGAGGTCAACCTCTGACACCCCCCACTAACACTGACTGTGAGTGACCAGAGAGGTAGGAGGAGAACCGCTGTAGAACAGTACCTCCCACTCCCAACTCCTCCAGACAGTGCAGAAGGATACCATGGTCGATGGTATCGAAAGCTGCTGAGAGGTCAAGAAGCACCAGGACAGAGGATAAACCTCTGTCCCGGGCCCGCTAGAGATCATCCATCAGTGCGACCAAAGCAGTTTCCATGCTGTAGCCGGGCCTGAATGCTGACTATTGAGGGCCTAGATAATCGGTTTCTTCCAAGGACCGCTGGAGCGACACCACCTTCTCGACCACCTTCCCCATAAAGGGAAGGTTGGAGACTGGACGATAGTTATTAAGAACGGATGGGTCCAGGGAAGGCTTCTTGAGGAGGGGGCACACAAGTGCCTCCTTGTAGGGAGCCAGGAAGGACCCCCCCTCAAAGAAGCATTGACAATCTCCTGGACCCAGCTCTGTGTCACCTCCCTACTGGCTGAAACCAGCCAAGAGGGACATGGTGCCAGTAGTCAGGTGGTGGAACTCACAGCTCCAATGGCCTTGTCCATTTTATCATTGCAAGCTCTTTCATTGTTACTCTCTGTCAAGAATGTATTCCAAACCCTGTCTTTGTAGGGGGTTTTTTCATTGCTTTACTTGCTCCAGATATTTCTTTCCAGCCCTAACCAGGTGCTGTTAATGTACTCAAGCTCTTTCATTGTTACTCTCTGTGAAGAATGTTTTCCAAGCCCTAAGCCTTTGCAGGGTTTGTTTCATTACTCTGACTTGCTCTAAGTAAGTTTCTTTCAGCCCTACCGAGGTGCTAACAATGTTACCAGCTTTTACAGCTTGCAAGCTCTTTCATTGTTGATCCCTCGATTAGCGCGGGGGTTACGTTCCAAGACCTCCCGTGCTAATCGATTTCCGCGTTATAGTGGTGCGGAAGTAAAAACACCATCTGCGCATGCGCACCATTTTTTTCATGGCCGCACATGCACAGATGGTGGAGTTTGCGTGTGGGTGGCGGGGAAGACCAAGGGAAGGTTCCTTCGGCTGCCCAACAGCTGATCTGCTCCGCAGCGCGGAAGCAGCGAGGAGCCGAAGATGGGGTTTCCCCGTTGCCCAGGCAAAGGGGAAACCCCATCTTCGGCTCCTCGCTGCTGCCGCGCTGCGGAGCAGATCAGCTGTTGGGCGGCCGAAGGAACCTTCCCTTGGTCTTCCCCGCCGCCCAGGCAAAGGGGAAACCCCAAGATCGCTTGCCGCTTGCCGTATTGCAGCTTGGAGCCTTGCTTCGCCTCCTTTGCTGCAATACGGCAAGCGGCAAGCGGCAAGCGATCTCGGGGTTTCCCCTTTGCCTGGGCGGCGCTGGGGCCATGCGGAGCCGCTCATCTAGGGGGGCGTGGACCGGCAAGGTGCCCTCCGCTCTCTCTCTTTCTCTCCCTGTTACCGGTGTGGGGCAGTAGCTACGTTCACTCCTTTGTCCTCCTCGCCGCTGACACAGCCATTCCCGGCAGAGCCCTCCCCAACAGCTCCCGCCGCCAGCGCAAAAAAGAAAAGAAAAAAAAATCCCCAAAAGAGGCAGGCACAAAGCGGGGGCACAAGGGGAGCTGCCCGGCAGAGGTTGCTTTTTTTCTTCTCGTGGGCAAGTGGAGGGGGGGAGAGAGAAGGGAGGAAGAGAGTGTGAGAGAGGAAGAAAGAGAGAAATGATAGAAAAAAGGGGAGAAAAAAAGAGAAATGAGAAAATGATTGAAGCAGAGAATGACAGGAAAGAAAGAGAAAGAGACAGAGAAGTGACTCTTGGTGATGATGTATGACGTCATCGGGTGGGAAAAACCGTGGTATAGCAAAAAAAACCGTGGAGTATTTTTTAATTAATATTTTTTGAAAAACCGTGTTGTAGCGTTTCGCACTAATCGAGACCGTGCTAATCGAGGGATCACTGTATTCCAAATCCTGTCTTTATAGGATTTTTTCCCCATTACTTTACTTGTTTCAGATATTTCTTTTCAACCCTAGCCAGGTGATATTAATGTACCCAAGCTCTTTCATTGTTGCTCTCTGTGAAGAATGTTTTCCAAGCCCTGTCTTTGAAGGGTTTTTTCATTGTTTTAGTTGCTCTGAATGTTTCTTTCCAGCCCTAACCAGGTGCTAACAATGTTCCCAGCTCTTACCCACTTGCAAGCTCTTTCACTGTTACTCTCTGCAAAGAAGAATGTTTTCCAAGCCCTACATCTTTGCAGGCTTTCCCCCATTGCTTTACTTGCAATGTAAGATAGATTCTGAGGAAGGCTATACACCTGGGATTGGCTGGTGTGTGAGTTCGGATGGGGGCAGCTAGCTTTCCACCAGGTTCTTTTCTTTTAAAGAGAGAGAGAAAGAAAAAAAAAAAGGGGGTGGGCGAATAACCAGCTTCTCTAGAGAAAGAAATGTGTCTCTTCCATCAATGGTAGTGTAAAGACAGAAAGAAAGACAAAATTACACTGCAGTTGATGGGAGATAGACATTTATTTCTCTAGAGAAGCTGGTTATTCGTCCACCGCCTTTTCTTTCTCTCTCTCTCTCTTTAAAAGAAAAGAACCTGGTGGAATGCTAGCCGCCCCCAGCCAAACACACACTCCAGCTGATCCCAGCCTTCCTCAGATCTTCCTCAGCTGGGCTTGGCTTCCCACTCACGGCTGCTATGTCTTCAGATCCTGGAGCTGTCATGCAGTTGCAGAGCGATGCCAGTTCTAAGTCCAGCTAGAGCAGAAGGGAGTGTGAATCTGAACTGTGGGGTGGATGGGTAATGGCATAGGGGAGAGAGAACCAGGGGGAGAGCTGAGTCTGGCATGACTGGTGGAGGAATTCTGGGAGTTGAAGTCCACAAGTCTTAAAGCTGTCAAGTTTGAAGACACCTGAGTTAGAGGTTAGGAGTTCAAGGGTCTTCAAACCTGGCAAGTTTAAGGCTTGTGGACTTATTTCTGAGCTAGCATGACTGGTGGAAGAATTCTGGGAATTGAAGTCCACAAGTCTTGAAGCCTGCAAGTTTGAAGTTTGTATTAAGTGTACATGGTTTTAAAAAGTATACATGGTTGTAAAAAGTATTCAGCTACACTGGTATTTTATTAAATAATATAATACTACACCATTTCGTTCAGAATACATTTTTCCTTGTTTTCCTCCTCTAAAATCTAGGTGCGTCTTATACACCGAAAATTACTGTAAGTTTTGGGTATGTAGATAAGTCTAGATTTTATGTATTTATGTTGGTGTGTTTCATGTATTGATCAGAGGAACCGAGTTCTGGCTTGAGAATTATTTAGAATTCTTATTTATAATTTTAAAAACTATGGAATATAGTAGTAACATGACAACAAAAAAGAGAATAATGTCAATATCATGTCATCAAAAATTCACACAAATGCTAAAAATTTCCAGAAAACTACATTTTGTACAATATGGGAGAAAGCAAATAGTTCCATTGTGAGATTGGAAGTTGAGTCCAGAAGAAGTCTTTTCTTTTGAGGAGCCATCAAGCCTTCAAGCATTGAAAAACTGTCCTGCGTTTTTATTCCAAATTCAGTTTACATATCCAATGCACCTCATTTTTTAGGTAACTCAAAACTTTAGGCTATTCTTTGAATCTGTTACAAAAATCAGGAGCTCACATTATTGTGTTCAAACCTTTTGTTCAAAACGGAATCTTTCTTTCTATTTTCCTTATTTGTTGAATACTGGGGATCTAACAAAAGTTCCTACGTTAGTAAGAAAACAAAACATTTGTAGGAATTTGGGAAAGTAGCAGGTTTACTGTGGCAGGAGCTTTCTAGACAAAAAGCCATTTAATCCTATGTGGTGGCATTGCTTGTGGGGCTGGAAGTATCAACTGTGAATAACCAAGATTTACCAGCAGCATAATATATCTGTTTTTCAATTTAAATAATGTCTGTAAACTCATAAGGGGTAACATAATGTTATGTATTGAGCATTTGAATTTAAGCAAACTGCTCACACCAAGGTCCGCTTTGCAGAGTGGGAAAATAAAGAGCACTGATTGGTTCAGATGGAGGGCAGCCCTCTCTTTAAAGATAGCTTGGCCTTTTGCTGGATTCACTCTTCTTGCAATAAAGAGCTGTTAGTCATTATTCTGCTTCATGCCTCTTCAGTACAAGAGCTCAACATTAAATATATTACCTAATCTAAGAAATAAAAGTAGCCATTGAAGTGATTTTGAGGATTGTCAATCGGGCTTCATAATACAAAAAGCAGGGAATGGAGTAGTTAAGGGCTACAAAAAATTTCACTACCACACTGCGGACGTGGCTTATTGTGTGGGTGTCGCTTGATAGTCATGTGACTGGATATTATTATTATTATTATTATTATTATTATTATTATTAATTGGATTTATATGCCGCCCCTCTCCGAAGACTCGGGGCGGCTAACAACAATCATAAAACAGCGTACAATAATAATCCAATACTAAAAACGATTAAAAACCCATTAATATTAAAAAAAAAAAAACCAAACATACATACAGACATACCATGCATAAAATTGTAAAGGCCTAGGGGGAAAGGGAATCTCAATTCCCCCATGCCTGGCGGCAGAGGTGGGTTTTAAGTAGCTTACGAAAGGCAAGGAGGGTGGGGGCAATTCTAATCTCAGGGGGGAGTTGGTTCCAGAGGGTTGGGGCTGCCACAGAGAAGGCTCTTCCCCTGGGTCCCGCCAAGCGGCATTGTTTGGTTGATGTTAGATTGATTGTGTGCTTGTTTTTTAATATTCTGGGGTTGTTTTTTATGAATTTTTTAGCTTAACATTGTAATTGGATTGGTGGGTATTGGATTTGTTATTATGTATTGTTTTTACTTTGTTGTGAGCCGCCCCGAGTTTGCGGAGAGGGGCGGCATATAAATCCAATAAATCTAATCTAATCTAATCTTGATGGGACCCGGAGAAGACCCACTCTGTGAGACCTAACTGGTCGCTGGGATTCATGCAGTAGAAGAAACTGATCAGCAACCAATGCAGACTGCAGAGTGTTGGTGTAACATGGGCATATTTGGGAAAGCCCATGATTGCTCTCGCAGCTGCATTCTGCACGATCTGAAGTGGCTTGCCAGCCATGTGACCAGGTGGGAGTGGCTTGACAATCATGTGACCAGAGGAAGCTTAAAGGTCATGTGACTAGGTAGGAGTGGCTTGCTGGCCAAGATATTATTATTATTATTATTATTATTATTATTATTATTATTATTATTATTATTATTAATTAGATTTGTATGCCGCCCCTCTCCGCAGACTCAATGTTCATATAGGTGCTTGACTCTTTTTCAGTTGATTAAGTTACATTATTTGAATAGCCACAAAAAGGACAAATGATAGACAGCACTATTTGTTGAGGAGCACAGTAACATTTTAAGGTTTTGTACTGAACCACCAGGTTCTGTATGATAGCAGATCAGGCAAGCAGCTCAATTTTCTTTAATTGCTATAAAAGTTCAGTTCTAGATAATGATTAAAAGATTAAAGCGTTTATGGGTAAAAACATACTATTTAATTATTTCCTATTTTAAAAGTAATTAAGGATCATACTAAGGTATTAGAGAAGGAAGAACTATTAAATATTCAATAAATAGTGCATAAACCTACTAGCCCCACTGCATTTCCCCCCACCTCCGTAGGAGTAGCAGCCCATCACTAGAATGGTGAAAGACATAAGTCAAAAAACAGAGGGATTTATTTTCCAAGTCAAGAGAGATAGGCTTGTGCTTCTGATGGACTAATAACTGAAATTCATTGTTCATGTATTCATTTTCTTGCCAAATTTGATTTTCTCTGGAAGACAAAAGGTGGAAGAAGCACAAAAACATAGAAGAGTAACAAATGTTATTTAAACCTCTTGCAGATTCAGGAACTGCAGCTAAAAGATTTCACAATACAGGCTTGTATGAAAGCAGCTGTGTTGCATAATGGCGATGCTTAGGGTTATCAAAGCATGGCTCACACCCTGACTTGCCATTGTGGTGTCCTGCCCTGTACATACCTAACTTATTGTATTATGGATGACAGCAGGCAAAACACACTGAATTATGAACATGTACAGTAGGTACCTGATTTGCATGTTGTAGAGGTGTGTTCATACTGACTGACTTGAGGATTTGCTCTGACAATTGTGGCCCCACTGATTTTATTTTTACACCAGTTTCTCTTTAATGTTTCTACTCCTTTCCTGAAAAATTACCTCGCTAAAGTGTCATATGTCAAAAGACAGCTCATAAAATACTCATTGAGCTCTAAGATTTTCTGATTTAAAAGATGTGATGGTGCAATTAAAAATGAGATGACAAGCATCTGTGATGCTCCAAGTGGACATGCTGGAAATGGTTTCCTGGCAATATTTGGAGGGCCACAAGTTCCCTATTCCTTTGAGAATAACTTGAAATACAGCAAAAATGAAAGAAAACCTAAACTGCTAACTCTGCATTATGAAAAAAAAGGGGACTGTAGTTTGGCAGTCAGAGTCAAGACACCTCTTCTCATACCTATAATATCCAAGTATCCTGAACTTCAGTTCTCTTACTACTCAACCATGCAAGCTAGTAAGGATGGCTGAGAATTATGGTAGTTGAATTGCATATATTAGAAGAACCGATTGGTAATTAGGCTTATAAATGTACAGGCTTGGCTAGGTGGGTCATAACAGATGTCTATCTAATCCTATTTTCTTTCCTATTTTCCTAGATGCCCAGTATCATAGTCCATTAATTCCAAACCCCAACTCAATGCAGGAATCTAGATTCAACAAACTCTACATATGGTGACCTAATCTCTCTTTGAACTCCCTAAGATTTCTCCCTGAGAACTAAGAGGAAGTTCATCTTCCAAAATACTTTTTTACATAGGAAGAGGTAGGTTTTCTTTCCTAATATTTTATTGGTATCTGGCTTTTTATAACTTAAACTTTTTCCTTCCCACTGGAATAATAAAGATCTTGTATCTTTTAAAAGATATTTCAATAATGCCACCTGTTGGGTTCTGGGACTGAAGAGGCTTGAGGCAGGTTTAGGACAAACAGCTCTTTATTGTAACTACAAGATCCAGCAGACAGCCAGGCTGATCGCTTCCCCTTTTATAGGGAGCTCAGCCAATCAGCAGTCTCCTTTTCCCACTCCTTTACTCCTTTGGAGTAAACAGGCTCAATATCTAACCCCACTCTCCACCTTGCTTATCAATGCCCTAAATTCCCTATCATTTGAATGAAAATTACATTTAGTTTTACCTGTCTTAAAATCAAGAACTCCAGCCTTACATGAGCATTTTGCCCTGCTTGTTCTTCCTGCTTTCTTTCATAGTTTTTCCATCTTTCCTAACTGGATTCATACAATATACAGTTAAAATGGGTTGTGTTGTGCTATGGATTTATAGTTCAGTACATTGCGAATCTAGCTAACTACATTTATAAACCATGATTAATAATTAGCAGGTTACAAAAGGCCCCCACAGAAAACCCAACAGATAGTGTTCACAGGCACACTAGCAACGGTCACCTTCTTCAATTTGGTTACAGCAATTGTAGATCAAAGAACTGCCTAAAGGAGACTTCTTCAACTAGATGAATTACCAGTATACAAAATAAAAGTGTATATGTTGGCAACATTCATGATGGTAAGTGGAAAACTCTTGAATGCATATCTGACAGCCCAATAAGGTAGACCAGACCAAAAAAATCAATGCAATATAGGTCAGAATTACTTTTATTGTTAAAAACTATAGAAACAGAATTTTGCAAATCTGAATGTGCTTCCCTGTCCCTCACTTTATCTCTGTGTGAAATTGGTAGAGGGTTGTCTAAGATGTTTACTGAAACTAATTTCAGGACCTGGAATAAAGTCCTCCATATCAGACCATTGCCTTGATAGTGACTCTTCTTCCTGCCATTCAAAATCATTCCTTGTTCCCTCCCAATATCATGCCAGTACCTTTATTAAACAAGCCTGACAGGCCACAAAGCATTGTGCAAACTTTAGAATGGCTAAGAAGTCTTTATTAGTTAATGATAAGTCAAAACATGCATAAAGTAACAATGTAGGGAAGGAAAATGGTAAATGATCCAGCTAAGTCTAGTTTTTGCTATTGGCTTAAATGGAATTTGAAACTAACGGTAATAGGACAAGGGACGGAAGGCACTCTAGTGCACTTGTACTCGCCCCTTACCGACCTCTTAGGAATCTGGAGAGGTCAACCGTGGATAATCCAAGGGTAAAGTGTTGGGGGTTTGGGGATGACACTATGGAGTCCGGTAATGAGTTCCACGCTTCGACAACTCGGTTATTGAAGTCATGTTTTTTACAGTCAAGTTTGGAGCGCTTAATATTAAGTTTAAATCTGTTGTGTGCTCTTGTGTTGTTGTGGTTGAAGCTGAAGTAGTCGCCGACAGGCAGGACGTTGCAGCATATGATCTTGTAGGCAATACTTAGATCTTGTTGAAGGTGTCTTAGTTCTAGGCTTTCTAGGCCCAGGATTGAAAGTCTAGTCTCGTAGGGTATTCTATTTCGAGTGGAGAAGGGCTCTTCTGGTGGTATCTTTGGACATTTTCAAGGATGTTAATGTCTGAGATGTGATATGGGTTCCAAACAGATGAGCTGTATTCAAGGATGGGTCTGGCAAAAGTTTTGTAAGCTCTGGTAAGTAGTGTGAGATTGCCAGAGCAGAAGCTATGTAGGATTAGGTTTACAACTCTTGAAGCCTTCTTGGCTATGTTGTTGCAGTGGGCTTTGGCACTTAAAACTTTTGTTATTAGTATACCGAGGTCTTTAACCGAGTGGGGATTATCTGTGATAATTTGATTATTCAGTTCATATTTGGAGTTCATATTCTTCTTCCCAATGTGTAGGACAGGGCATTTGCTAGTTGAGATTTGGAGTCGCCATGTGTTAGACCACTCAGAAACAGAGTTCAGGTCTTTTTGGAGAGTAGTTGTGTTATCGGTGGTGTTGAAGAGTTTTACATCATCGGCGAAGAGGACACAGTTGCTTGTGATGTAATTGCAAAGGTCATTGATGTAGAAAATGAGGAGCGTTGGTCCCAGTACACTACCTTGGGGAACCCCGCTTTTAACTGGGACGGGGGTGGATATGGTGCTTCCTATTTTGACCACTTGTTGTCTGTTTGACAGGAATGCTGTAATCCAGCTATGGAAGGATCCTGAGACACCATAGGATTTGTCGTGGACCACTGAATCAAAGGCTTTGCAGAAGTCGATATAAATTGCATCTATGGATTTCCCTTGATCTAGATGAGTTGTCCAAATATTTTTGCAGTGGAGGAGCTGCAGGTTGCAGGATAGTTTTCTTCTGAAATCAAATTGTTTGTTAGAGAGCAAATTATTAGTTTCTAGATGGAGAGTAATTGATTTGTTTATAATTGATTCCATGACTTTGCATGGGACGTAGCATAGTGAAATTGGTCTGTGGTTATCGACAAAAGAGGGGTCTCCTTTTTTGAAGATGGGGATGACCATTGCTTTCGACCATAGCTTAGGAAGTGTGCTGGTTCTGAAGGATTTTTCGAAAATTATGCTTAGTGGTTCAGCTATGGCAGAAGAGAGCTTTTTTAGGAAGTAAGCACATAGACCGTCTGGTCCGACTGATAGAGAGGGTTTAAGGTCATGTAATGCTTTTTCAACTCAGTCTTCAGTGAAGTCTACTTGGGTTAGGTCTTTGAGGGAGTTTGAGGTGCGATTGATGAAATTGGGAGATTAGCCATTGCTGTTGACAAAGACAGAGCCAAAGAAAGAGGAGGTTGGCTTTGGTATTCTTTGTTGTTGGGTCCTTTGAGAGGTGGGAAAGGTCTAGAGTCTTTGAGTTTATTGTTGACAAAGTTGTAGAAAACTCTATTAGATTTGGTGTGTAGGAGGTTTTCCTCTTGTTTGCTGTAGTAGTTAAGGCATTCTGCTTTTATTTGATTTCAAATGCTTTTATAACAGCTATTGAAGTTGAAAACTTGTCCTTTTTTGTTTTTCCTCCAGAGATATTTTTTTTTCTTGTTTGTAATTTTCTTATTGATATGGGGAGGTTATTTTTTTTGTGTGTTTATGGTACATGTTAGAGGTACATGAAGTCTGATGATAATTTTCATTTTGAGTAGGAATGTGTTATAGAGGTCATCAGTAGTGTAGCATTCAGATAATAGAGTTTTCCAGTTTAATGTTGAGAGGTGGGCTTCAATGTGTTCGTAGTTCACTTTTTTGAAATTGAATTTCAGCACTATTTTTTGAGTTGGACTAATAAAAATGGTGCTTAATCAGGGTTTTGAAACTTTTGATTTGATAGCAACATGATTTTGATTAGCAGCACCCATATTTTGCTCCAGAGCATGCCGGTCTTGTATGACCGTCAATAAATTATAAATTATATGTTCCAAATGAGCAAGGTACAGTCTCCCTTGCTACATTCAAATATGTATGAGCTAGATGCAAATATATACATAATGATGAATATTAAAAACAATACAGTCCTATTTACATTGCAAATGAGTGTTATTCTCTGCTTTGTAATATGGCTAGAACTAGAAAATAGAATAAATACTGATGTGATGTTATAAAGATTAAGGAAATAAGACACATGACTTGTAGGAGTGTTCATATGTTGGATATTTTTTGTAAACAATTTATAAATCATTTTGAATTTTTTACAAAAAGCAGAAAAATAGCAATCTAAACAAAGCATATGTGATATTAATAACAATGAAACAAAGATTCCCGAACAATAAATATATATTTTCAGGGGAATTGTAGTGTAGCCTGCTTGAATTCAAGACTAAAACTGTTATACGAGTCCAGAAGGTCATTGTTACTCACTAAAAGTCCACCTGATACAGTTAGGCTCATGCCAGAGCAATAGTGATTTATGAGTCCATAAAGTCAGAATTGTTTGTTACAATAAAGACCTGTGATTAAAGTCTGTCTCAAGCCTCTTCAGACCCAGGATTTATCAGTTGGTCTCACTTCTCAGGACTTAAGATAGTCAAGGGATTACTAGGCTACTTAGCATCATGGGTTGTTTGTGCTGAACTGCCAGAATCTGAAATTGTAAGAAAGTTGCACCTGGCTCATCTGATTGCTGCCATTAAATTATCATTTCAAGCCAGCTAGCTAGCAGCAAAGAAAGGAAAGAAGGTGTTGTGCCTGGCTACTGCTAGCCACGCACGAGCCCAGAAATAAGTCAAACACATGACAGGAGAGCAATAAAACAAGAAAGTCTCTTTTATGTACAAAGGCTAAACGCCTGCTTGAATGCAAGACCAAAACTGTTTTACGAGTCCAGAAGGTCAGTGTTACTCACTAAAAGTCCACCTGATACAGTTAGGCTCATGCCAGAGCAATAGTGATTTATGAGTCAGAATTCCACACTCAAATCCACACAGCCTTCCCTGCTTGAGTGTCCAAGAGTTCACAGAAATCCAAACCAAAAATCAAACACGCTGTTACCCTGTTTCTTTCTTCCAAACGCCAACGATAAACACCCACACAAAGCACTCTAACCCTTCCTTTTTATCAGGATTTCAGCAGCGTCATTAACTCTTAACAGCTAACTCAGCTTAACAGCCGAGTCTGCGGAGAGGGGAAGCATACAAATCTAATAAATTATTATTAAATTATTATTATGGTCTATCATTTGTTTCTTCGCTTACGCAGCTGCTCCCACCGTCCCAAGATCCTTCTTACACAGGGATTCAGGATAGGATTATTCATGACGTCTTCCCCTTCTGAGTCCAAGGGCACTCTAGCTGGTGGGCTGACTGCACCCATTCCCCTGTCTGTCTCTTCCTCCTCACTGCCTTCCTCTTCCTGTGATTGTGCTTCACTATCTGAGGCATCCGCCTGTAGCCACACTAGTCTTCTGTAAATAGATGACTCCCACTGTTCTACATCAAAATCCCCAGCTACAGGAGCTGGCCTGAAGCCAACCACAACAGAAGGAAGGAAGGAAGGAAGGAAGGAAGGAAGGAAGGAAGGAAGGAAGGAAGGAAGGAAGGAAGGTGTTAGGTTGAAATGGAGCATACATGAGACAATGTTTGTCTTTTCTAAAAAAATATGGTAAGCCACAATTATTATTATTATTATTATTATTATTATTATTATTATTATTAATTAGATTTGTATGCCGCCCCTCTCCGTAGACTGCATTAGAAAAATAAGAGCATAAGGAAACTGGACAATGACTCTACCAGACACGAAACAGTGCCTCTTCATGCAGAACTGGAAAAAAGTCAATGTGTTTCAGAGTAGTGCTTGGATATTTGCACTAGGTGTGTCTTCTTCACTTGAACCATCTGGATAGAACATCAAATTAACTGCCTGTAGTTGAAGAAGCCTCTTCTTGCACACTATAATTTAGAGTATGATTACAGTGCAGTACAGCCCATTGCAAATATGCAGGCTCAATTTGTAAAACTTGGGTTGCCTCTCTGCCTAATTTAAAAATTAGTGCCAAGGAACCCAAGAATGCAAAACCTCTTTTCAGCAGCAGCAAACTGAAGACAGAAAAGAAGAAAGGAAAGAAGACTGCAAGTTTGCTGTTTAGGCAATGTTCAGGCTGCATTTATTGCTCAGCACTAGTTCTACTGAAGCTACACATGTAGTGGTATTACAAAGCTTGGAAATAAGAATCAGAAGAGGTCCTATCCTTATCAACAAAGTAGCAGATTGGGGAAGGCTAAATTCATGACCCTGGTTATGTAAGGCATTGTGAAATACAAAAATGACAAATTGCATGGGATGGATACAAGCGGAGCAAAAGTCAGAAACTGGTCATAAGGTGTATGTTGGGAAATAGGGGAGATGGCAAAGACAGGCTGGCTAATTTAGAACAGTCTTTATGAAAGTATAAATCTTTAAAAAGGGGTGGAGACAAGCAGAAAAACGTATGAAAGCATGACCAAAAGGAAAAACAAATTTAAGAAAGGGAGACAAGGGAGCTGGAGGGTGAGGCAGAGCGGTGTCATTTTTTGGAATAGCACACCAACCAGTCTTCTGTAATAGCAAGAAAAAATGATATGATTCATAAAAGGCCAATCTCAGCTTATACCTTTTGAATAAGATGGCCAGCTGATCGTGGAAAATGACATGATTTATTCCTATGTCTTTCACAAAATCTGGATTGGCAAAAATATTCAGGTGAAAGGAGATAACCAATCTCATTCTGTCAATGAAAAATATAATTAAAAGCATCACATAGAGGCTTGGTTGAGCAGCTGTAAACTATCATTTTTTTCCGATTTAATTGACCTCAAAGCAGATGAAAAACAATGGAACAAAAATAGAATAAGCTACTTTGCAACTTCTTGAAAGATGACCAGAATGAAATCATACATCAGGAAGTGTTCTACTGGAATTTCAAATAAAAACGAGAATATTTGATGCAATGAATGAAATGTTTGTTTAATGTCAGCTGGTGATTAAGAAAGAAAACCAGTCATTTCTTACTGCTATTGTTCCAAAAGCCTTGCTGATATGTTGCAAAACCATCAAGACAGAGGTCAGAGGTGCCATCAGGACAAGCCTTTAGCACTGAAGTCCCAAGCCTACACAACTGAAAGAGCAATGGTGTTTATGTCTGGAGACTACTTATGTAGTCCATTGCACCACTACCATTAGTTTGCAATCAGAGATGCTACCCATGAAAGATATGACAGGGTAGAAAACCAGCAATCTTCTAGGTTAGAGCAATCTAGGTAGACAATCGCAACCTGGAACTTAGAAGATAGCACTTAGTCATGCACTTTAGAGGGGTTGGGGGTTAAAAAATAACAATACTGAGTATTATAAGATTAGACAACAACAAAAAAAGGAAGAAGCAAACAGATAATGCAGCTGCATATCATTTTCTTGCTTCTTTAATTACTTTTCTGTTTTTGTGGTCTTCTCTTTTCTTAATGTATCCAAAATGGTTATGAAGATTTAGAGGAAAAGCATCTCATTGTTTAAGCTCTGGGATGGCAACTAATGTGCCTTAGTGCCTGAGTGCCTTACAAATGTGGAAAATAATAATTCTTCAATGAAGATAATAACATCCAAAGTAATTGAAATTTCTGCAAGTAAGAACATGGACTGTTTACCATACTTTCTTTCTAATGGGGTGATCGTGGTTGTAGCTTGTCAATAACTGATAATCATTTTGTAATTCCCATCTATTTCTCAAAACATTCAGAAAGAAATATCACCCAAGATAAAAGCGGAAATTTGGAATAAAAGGACCAGCAAACCTTCAGACTTCTCATACTGTAATTTCATTTAATAGGCTGATGACTGTATGTTAAGGCATCTTTAATTACTCATTTATATAATGTTAACTACCTGCATTGCCAAACATTTTGGAAGCAATAGTATCTTCCATTGCTGCATCAACAAAGATCTCAAATTCAAGATTCTTTCTAGCAAGCACTCAACAAATCAAGAATTGGAAGTTCCAATTCCAAGTGAACATAGCCTCTTTTCTTTCACCACAGTAAATTAATTATAGTTCTTAGCAGCACTCCCAACTTGCCCTATTCTATTCAGTATCTCTAAGTACTTCAGGTATATAGAGGGGCTCCTGGATGGAGTCCCTGTACATAATTTTGAAGTCCTGGCGTTCTTTCACATTAATCGGCCGATTAATCTGAATCCAAGTTCTGTATTCTTCTTTCCTGCAATGAGAAAAAAAAGTAAGACTAAATAATTATTTATAAATTTAAACATCTTTATTTTATTGAAGTCGGAGATATCACTGAACATCCTATCCACAAAACCTTTCACCACTGGCATGCTAACTAGAATTAATGGCAATGAATAAACTCTGAAGGACCTCAGATTTTCTTTCATTGTATGTATCAAAATTTAATATAGAGTTTAACCAAAATTCAGTCCCTCTGAAGTCAAATTCTGCCACCAAAATAGATTATGGAAATAGTATATAACAATTTTCCATTATTCATTTTGTTTTTATTCATAATGAGGAAAAACATTTTTAAAAACCTTAATTGTCTTAATCTGAGTCTAGTTTTTAACTTGCAATTAATCACACAGAGACCTATTAAACACACACACACACACACACACACACACACACACACAGAGAGAAAGAGAGAATAGGAGCAGGTTTTCAGGCTGTCTCTTCTGGGGTTAAAAAATGGCAGCACAGTTTCTCAGCCTTCTCTGATTCTGCCCAGCAACAACATATCTCTTATTTCAAGCTCACTCTACTGAATCAGATTATCATGAATTGGTGCCCTGGGACAGCAGGTTGGGATCTGTTATCATAAGTTATTTAAATACTTGTCTTGTTATTTGTTATTATTCTTACTATTAACATTTTCTAATCTCAGTTGTGTGCGGTTACATTCATGTCTAAGACCACTTGATATTTTAATGGAGAGCATTTATATCCCCATTAGTGGTGCAGTAATATAGGGGATCTTGTTTCAACTGATTTTATCTGATGAAGATTGGGATATATAGACTGCTACTTTAAGCATGTCAATAACATAAATCTCTCCGATCTCAAAGGCTGAAATAGGCTTCACAGTTTACAGTGGTACCTCTACTTAAGAACTTAATTCGTTCGTGATCAGGTAGAAAAGTTTGTAAGTAGAAGCATTTTTTCCCATAGGAATCAATGTAAAAGCAAATAATGTGTGCAAACGCATTAGGAAAGAAATAATTGGAATTTGGGTGGGGGGAGGAGGAGGAAGAAGAGGAGGAGGACAGTCGCTTCCAAAGGAAGAAGGTGAAGTGAGGGGAATTAAAAAAAAATGCAAAACCTTAAGGCTTAAAAAAAAAGAGGGACTCTGATGCGGTCTTACATACACCCGGTGTGAAGCTGCCTCCCATACACTGCACCAGAGAGAGAAACCCAGTTGGGTGAAAGTGGGGGAACCTCCCGCTCCTTTGACCGAAAGGCTGCTGCTGCTACCTGCTTCCTCTTCCTTCCCATGCTGAAGGGCTCCCCTCTCCTCTCGCTCGCTTGCTTTGTAGCCAGCGCCTTTCCTTCACTGTGGTGACTCCTCAGTTTGGCTGAAGTCAAGTTGATCTGGCTGGGGCGAAGTGCCCCCTTTTACCTTTCCGCGCCCAGACACTCCGGGTGTGTGGGAGCCAGCGCGAGGGAGTCACCACAGTGAGGTGGTTTATTCCCTCTCCAAGTGCCCAGAAAAAGGAAAATGCTCCATTTGCTCTGGGCTGCCCAGAGCGAAGGGAGTGTTTCTTTTCTCTGGGCACTGGCAGAGGTTTATTCCCTCTCCAAGCGCCCAGAGAAAGAAAAATGCTTTGTTTGCTCTGGACTGCCAAAGCCTGCTTAAGCACCACCGAAAGGCTCCTCTGGCAGTCCAGAAAAGCCCGAGATGGCCAGGATTAAAGGGGGAATGGCAGGAAACTGGCCGGGCCTTTGTGCCACTCTCAAATTTCCTAGGAAATTTTTCCAGGCTCGGGTTCTAAAATAGAAAATGGTTCTTAAGAAGAGGCAAAAAAATCTTGAACACCCAGTTCTTATCTTGAAAAGTTCTTAAGTAGAGGTACCACTGTACTGTACTTTCATTCTCTGGATCACTTTCATAATAATCTAAAAACTAAACAATGGGCTATGTACTCAAGGTAATATAAAATGGTTCTTCCCCCTTTTTGTTCTCATATCATCCATTAAGCAGTAGTCTAATCAAACAATAAATTCATTTAAGACAGCATTCAAATGTTCTCTTTCACTCGTGTGTATTGACTACTGTAAAATTCTGATGAAATAGACAGCTAGTTTTTTGCTGGCTCTAGCCATTTCCTTAGAATCAGATGCAAACCTGATGACGAACTCTTTTTCATTTAAATTGCTCAATTTAAATATTTACCGTTTTAAAACTGTCCAGTTTGAATACTTTAAAATACATTCTACTGTGGAAGTAGAAGATATTTATTTTCCTCCTGCATCCTATCTATTTCTCTGAAAACAAAATAGAATTAGATACTTATGATCTTTGTTGAGATTATACTACATCCAGCTGCTTCCTCTTTTCAATGTGATTGGCTTTGTGAGTTTTCCCAAAATCATTTTTTGAATAAACTTTTACATTAAATTAATCTCATAATTTCTTCCATTTATGGACATAACAGTATAGGAGAAAATGCTTCCAAAATAATTGAAGTGATAAGGACTTGCCTCAAGTTCAAGTAAGTAGGTAGTCCTCTATAGTTGGTCCTCTACTTACAACCATTTGTTTAGTAACCATTCAGACTTAACAATGGCACTGAAAAAAGCGATGTATGACCATTTTTCACAGAACCATTGCGGCATCCCCAAGGTCATATGACAAAAGTTCAGATGCTTGGCAATTGGTTCCTATTTATGACTGTTGCAGCATCCTAGGGTCACATGGCCCCTTTTGTGACCTTCTGGCAAGTAAAGTCAACAGAGAAGCCAGATTCACTTTACAACTGTGATACTAACTTAACAACTGGAATAATTCAGTTAACAATTGTGGCAAGGATGGGTTCTGTTCTGCCAGCGTGTCTCAACCACCCGTAATTACAGGGTAATTAGTCCAGGAAGACACACACCACACGATAAAAGGAAAACCCAAAAGTTTTTATAAACAAAAAAACAGAAACAGCTCCCTTTTTAAATGTCAAAGGGATTTTCTGGTACACACAAGGCACAGGTTAAATGCAGTCACCCAATAAATGGGAAATTGAGTCCAATTCTAAAGTCTAGAGAGTCCACACACACAATCCTGAACAGCAAAAACCACGATCTTGACAAAACAATGAATCAGATAAACTGCCATGCGGCTAAAACACCAGGCGGCACTTTTATCTGTAGCACTAATTACAGCAGCCCCACCCCACCACAGGTGGCCTCATTTTCTCTTGTAATAATCCTTCAGTTGTTGTCTCCTATGCATCACTCTACGCATGCATGGATGTGTCATTAATTCTTGTTCAGAATCCAGGGATGATACAGATGACTGATCTCCTCCTGGGCTGTCTGCCAAACTCCCCTCTTCCCTGTCACTCACGCTTCCTTGGTCAGAGGAGACTTCGTCGGCAGATTTTACTGGGAGCAAAACAGGCCTGCGGCATGTGGATGTCTCTCCCACATCCACCTCCACATTCCTTGGGGCAGGAGCTGGGCCAGAGCTAACCACAACAGGTTCCACTTATCTTAACCACTTGATTCGCTCGGGCACGCAAGTCCCCTCGTGCAACTTTACTTTTGTGCATGCTCACTAGCAGGATTTAGCCTGAAACACAGCTGAGGAGCGGGTCAGCGGTGCTTCAGGCAAAGAAATAAAGGTCAGTACTAACCCGAGTGTGGGTAGGAGGGCTGTTTTTCAAGCAGTGGAAAAGGAAAAGCATAGAAAAATTTGCCATTTTTAAAAAAATGGCGGTGCCCAGAGACCAGTGAACCAGATCTGTGAACACCATCATCATGTCACCAGAGAGTCACTAAAGGTTTGGGTGATCTGGTCCGAACTAAGAGGAACCCACCCCTGAACTGGGCAAAAAAAATCATTTAATGGGGCAAAACATGTTTAGCAACTGTCCTGCTTAACAACAGAAATGTTGGGCTCAATTGTGGTTGCAAGTCAAGAACTACCTATAAGAACTACCTACCTACATACAATGTAAAGCTGTAATGGATGTTATAAAAAAATTACTTCCATTCTGTAGCCTTGAGGAATGCTACCACCTGGGAAAGTGCTGCAGCTGCTCTAGAAAGGGCTTTGTCTGCTTACGGTGCCTGCAGTCTGGCAGCAATTCCTTGCAGGCGAGCTAAATTCTGGGCTGAAGCCATGCAAGTAGCCCGTGTCTTCTAACAATTCATTTAGTACCCATTCACAGTTACAGTGGGACTGAAAATAGTGACATGTGTTCATTTTTTACAATAACGTGATCAAGATTCAGTTGCTTAGCAACTGACTCATATTTATGATGGTTGCAATGCCCTGGGGTCATGCGATCCCCTTTTGCAACCTCCTGACAAGCAAAGTCAATGGGGAAGCCAGATTCACTTAACAACTCTTTTATTCATTTAGGAAGTAGAGTGATGCTCTTTAATAACTGTTGCACGGAAGGTTATAAAATGGGACAAAACTCACTTAACAAATGTATCACTATTGCTGTCAGCCGCCCCGAGTCTCCGGAGAGGGGCGTCATACAAACCCAATAAGTAAGTAAGTAAGTAAGTAAGTAAGTAAGTAAGTAAGTAAGTAAGGAAGGAAGGAAGGAAGGAAGGAAGGAAGGAAGTAAATAATAAATAATAAATAATAAATAATAAATAATAAATAATAAATAATAAATAATAAATAATAAATAATAAATAATAAATAATAAATAATAAATAATAAATAATAAATAATAAATAATAAATAATAAATAATAAATAATAAATAATAAATAAATAAATAAATAAATAAATAAATAAATAAATAAATAATAAAATCACTTAACAGAAAATATGGCCTCAATTGTGGTTGTTAGTTGCAGACTATAATTGGAGCTATTAATAGATGGATGACAATATTTTTAGACTAATTTTAGGGCATTCAGAGCATGTTTAGCAAACTAAATGAATAGAATAGAATAGTATAGAATGGAACGGAATAGAGTAGAACAGATTTTATTGGCCAAGTGTGATTGGACACACCAAGGAATTTTTCTTGGTGCCTATGCACCAAGATTGGTGATAATATACACTGCTAAAAAAAAAATAAAAGGAACACTTAAACAACACAATATAACTCCAAGTAAATCAAACCTCTGTGAAATCAAATTGTCCACGTAGGAAGCAACACTGATTGACAATTAATTTCACATGCTGTTGTGCACATTAAACTTTGTACAGAACCAAGTATTCAATGAGAATATTTCATTCATTCAGATCTAGGGTGTGTTCTTTGAGTGTTCCCTTTATTTTTTTGAACAGTATAGTTCACTTACTATTTCCATGTGTTTGGATGTGAAAACATTATTTATTTGCTCTTCTATTTAAGAATATGTTCTTTATAATTAGACAAATGGTAAGTAATGCTTTGGTGGGAGAACTATCTGACTTTGAGTTATCAGTCTTTCCCATGGATCCTTTTACAAAACCTGTAAAAACTGACCTGGTTGGGTTTACTCCAGTCATGCTTCTTGCAAAGAACTGACTTTTAACTTACTTGCCTTGCAGCAAATATAAAAATAATTCATCTGCAGTTGGGGCCTTCTAAAAATCTGATGATGGGATGCATGTGAATGAAACACAGCAAACTCTATTCATAGTTCCCTGGAGAAAGAATATGATTAAATGAAATGAATATTGTAGACATGAAAAGTCCAACCGAAAAAACACTCTGTCATCTTATTCTAATATAAGGGTAACTAAGTATTATAATCCTAAACTTAAACTTCTTTCCAGAAATTTTTCTTTTATATTCCTTGACAGATGGATGTTGAAGTCTGCCTTTTGCTGCTCCCAAAAATATATGGAAGTGCTTTACATATTTTTTTTGCAAAGGTATGAAAATTAGAATACATTCAAAATCACTTTGAATATATAAATGGCCTTTTCAGCAAACAACTTACATTTCTTTTCTAGCAGAATCTTTAAATATTGGGAAGCTATAAATTTCACTCAATTAATCAGTGGAACAGCTTGCCTCCAGAAGTTGTGAATGTTCTGACACTGGAAATTTTTAAGAAGATGTTGGATAACCATCTGTCTTAAGTAGTGAAGCATAGAAACATAGAAGATTGACAGCAGAAAAAGATCTCATGGTCCATCTAGTCTGCCCTTTCCTATCTTTTATCTTAGGAGGGATATGTTTATCCCAGGCATGTTTAAATTCAGTTACTGTGGATTTACCAACCACGTCTGCTGGAAGTGTGTTCCAAGCATCTACTACTCTTTCAGTGAAATATTTTCTCACGTTACTTCTAATCTTTCCCCAAACTAACCTCAGATTGTGCCCCCTTGTTCTTGTGCTCACTTTCCTTTTAAAAACACTTCTCTTCTGAACCTTATTTAACTCTTTAACATATTTAAATGTTTCGATCATGTAACCTCCTTTCCTTTCTGTCCTCCAGACTATACAGATTGAGTTCATTAAGTCTTTCCTGATAAGTTTTATGCTTAAGACCTTCCACCATTTTTGTAGCCCTTCTTTGGACCGTTCAATTTTATCTATATCTTTTTGTAGGTGAGGTCTCCAGAACTGAACACAGTATTCCAACTGTGGTCTCACCAGTGCTCTATACAGAAGGGTTTCCTGCCTAAGCGGGGTTTGGACTAGAAGACCTCCAAAGTCCCTTCCAATTCTGTAGTAGTAGTTGTTGTTGTTATCATTATACATACATACAGGTAGTACGTAACTTATGACTCTACCCGAGTCCAAATTTATGTTGCTAAGTAAAACATTTCAGTGAGTTTTGCCTCATTTTACCACTTTTCTTGCCACGTTTGTTAACTGAATTACTGCAGTTGTTAAATTCATAACACTGTTGTTAAGTGACTCTGTCTTTCTCATTAACTTTGCTTGTCAAAAGGTTACAAAAGATCACATGACCTCAGGACACTTCAACCATCATAAATATGAATCAATTGGCAACGGGGTGGGTTACTCCCAGTTCAGACTGGATCTTCCAAACCAGTAGTGACCCTGATTTGGTCCGTGGGTGCTGCCATATTTCCCCCCCCATTTTTTTGAGATTTTTTCCATTTGGATGCCTTCTCCTCCTTTTGATGCTTGAAAAAGAGCCCTTCTATCGGGTTAATACCCACTCTATAATCCCCTAGTCAGACCACACTTAAAGTACTGCATTCGATTTTGGTCACCCCACTACAAAATCGGACATTGAAACTCTAGAGAAAGTTCAGAAAAGAGCAACTAAAATGATAAAGGGGCTGGAAACCAAGTCATACGAAGAGAGGTTGCTGGAACTGGGCATGGATGGTTTAGCAAAAAGGAGGACCAGAGGGGACATGATAGCAGTATACAGATATTTCAGGGGTTGCCACAGAGAGGAGGGGGTCACACTATTTTTCAGGGTACCAGAGGGCCAGACCAAGAGCAATGGTTGGAAGCTGACCAAGGAGAGATTCAACCTGGAAATAAGGAAGAACTTTCTGATGGTGAGAGCGATCAACCAGTGGAACAGCCTGCCAGCAGAGGTTGTGAACTCCCCATCATTTGACACATATTTATTTATTTATTTATTTATTTACTTACTTACTTACTTACTTACTTACTTACTTACTTATTTGATTTGATTTGATTTGATTTGTATGCCGCCTCTCTCCGAGGACTTATGCCTTTAAAGAGAATATTTCAGAGGGAAATACTATATTAGCTAGATTCTTTACTGGAAAGAGAAACAAGAGAGAGAAGGGAACGGCAAAACGTGGACCGAGGAGGTGGTTTAGACTTGAGAATCCAGCTTCCGGTTTGGCGGTGATCGCGGCGGGACATCCTTGGCAGGGCTCTGCCAAGCGATCCCTTCTACCCCCTTCGAAGGTCGCATTTGCGATCGGATCGGGCTCGGATGGCCCGATCCCAGAACAGGGGGCTCCCCTCTGCCCGAGGAGCCATCGCTGAGACTCCAGAGGCAGCGGTTCGCCCCGCAGCTTCGAAGACGGGAGAACCGATCCTCTTCGCCTGAGAGGACCGGCCAGCGCTTTCTCCCCTCACCCAGCGGGAAGCTGAGAAAAAGCTCTAAATTGAAAGTTCTACATTTAACTAACTGAAAAAGAATACATCCGATAAAGGACTCAAGGTAAAAAATTTCCTCTTTGTTTCAAGACCAAAATCTGAAGATTTGATCGTTCGCAAGCCTCAAGGGAAAGCTTTCTTTAACGAGGCGAAAGTGAAAGGTTTTTTTTCTGAGTCTCATCCGCAAATAACAGCCGAGACTAAATTCTCTCATTTTCATTGTTTCCATTTTGTATTTGAATTTTGGAATCTATAAAACATTTTTTTTACCCTATGCTTTAATAAAAGATCTTGAACTGGAAATGACTATTTAGAAGATTTCAATGCTTAAAAGAAATTAGTAAAGATGACTAAAATTTCTTTTTTATAGTCTGTCAAAACATTGTGTTCCGGGCTGACATCTTAACAGCGGAGGAATATAACTTTGTTGCCTTATTTTTTTTTCTCATCCTGTTGTCTTTGCAACATAATAACATTATATAACAACTTGAAAATAAATGGGAAATAGAAGGAACTGATACCTTTTCTTTGGAATATTTACCTTTGGATTAACCTACTTGGATTACTTGCTGATTGCCTTTGAACTACTTTGGATTACTTGCTGATTGCTTTTTTTCCTTGGGATTATTTTTTCTTCTGAGAACCTTTTCACATCTGCCTGATCATATGAACTTCTGACTTCTAACCTGACTCCATCTTGGGATCTATTTTTTTTGCCTTTGTCTTGAATTTGGAAAAGAACATAGACTCCATTTTAACTACAAGAAAATTATTAATTTGACTTTTTTTTTCTTTTCGTGAGACCTGCAATTGGGATTAAGTACAATTGTATTTTCTGACATTGGGATTCACACTCTTTATTCATCTAATATAATTTCCTGATTTATAACAAGAACATAACTATACATATTGTGTTTTCTTTTTGATTAATTAACTCTTTTTTTGTTCTCCTTCTGATTTTCCTTCTTTTTATTCCTATTTTTAAAAGAAGTTTGAATTGAAGACTATGCATTGTTAGCAAACCTTGGTTTCCTGCTCTATTCTAATTATTTGAATTGAAATACTCCCCATTTCTTTTTTCTCTCTCCCTTTTTCTCCCTCTTCTTGCTGCCTTATTAAGTCTTTTTTCTCTTCCTTTTTTTTCTCTGTACTTTTTCAAAGTCTCTCTTTTTAAAATAGTTATTACTCTTTTTTTGCTGTCATTTATTTTGTCTTTTTATTAGACCATTTATTTTTAACTTTTACTGGTTTTCTATTCCTAAAAGTTTTATATTTGTTTCCTGAGTTATTATATCTTTAAACTTTTAAATTTTCAAAATAATTAATAACAATATATATTGGATTTTGAATTTTCTTGATAATTGAATAGTTATAATTCAAGCGTAACCGCTAATAAAACAGATTGAATAGATTTGGAATTTATAGAAATTTTCTCCTTTTCACTATATATAAATTTAGATTGATTTAAATTAATTCAAATTTTAAACAGCGGATTCAAAATTGATAATGTCAACTTCTTCAACCGTTGTTAAAACAGTCAAAAAACAACCTACTGCAACAATCTCTTCTCCACAAGTGTCCCCACGTCCTTCCCCGACGCACCAGGCCTCAGCTATGTCTTCCAAGGATAAAGAAAAAGACAAAACAACGCAGCCCAACTTTGCAACATTACAAGAAACTTTAAACAATATGCAAGACTTTATCTTTAAATCTCTAGAGAATGCCACCCAACAAAGAGAGGTTATAAAAGAGGATGCAACACAACAAAGGGAAGCTATAAAAGCAGACTTGGCAGAATTTAAAAAGGAGATGGCCCAACTGAAAGCTGATATGGGCGAGGTCAAAGACCAGATAAAGGTGATCCAACAAACACTACAAGAAAGTGATGATCGAGTGAAAAAGGTTGAAGAGAAATCCGACAAAAACGCAAAAAGAATTGATTATCTCGAAGGGAGAGCTGATGTAAGACACAGAAGACATGATGAATCAATTATTCAGCTGGAGATGCAACGTGCTTCGTATGGACTACGATTTCAGAACATGAAAGAGGAAAAAGATGAAGATTTAAAAATGACTATGGCGGAAACGATTGGAGGAATACTCCAGGAGGATCCTGCTGCGCTAGTGAAAGAAATCGATGAAGTTTACAGGACTTCGAATAGTTACATCCGTCGCCACAATCTTCCAAGAGAGATTCATATCAAATTCACCAGGAAAACTTTGCGAGACGACATACTCCATTGGGCAAGAAACTCCAAACTCCAACATCAAGGAGTGGAAATAAAAATATTAAAACAAGTTCCAAGAAGTGTCAGAGAGAGCAGAAGAGATTACCAGTTTCTTACCAGAATTTTGATCAAAGAAAATATAACCTATCGTTGGTTAATCCCACAAGGTCTTTCTCTGACATGGCGTTCTACAAGATACAAGCTGGAAAATGTAGAACAAGCTAGGTATTTCTTTGAAAATAGTGGCATTAGCCACATGGACTTTTCAGATAAACAACAAGAGGCTCAACAACAACCAGCACAACAGCAACCAGGGGAGATGCTAGCAATCCAACAAGAAGAACTATTGGGGGCCACAGCTCAAGTAATAGAGCAGGACCAAGGTGCTATAAGAAGAGTTCAGCCTCAGCGAGAAACCAAAAAACCCACTAAATGACAACAACTAAAGATCTAAAGATCTTTTCGGTAAACGTTAACGGACTTAATGAACCAAGGAAAAGGAAACAAATCTTCTCTAAAATCAGAAATCAAAATGCTCAAATTGCAATACTACAAGAAGTACATATCAAAAAAGATAACCAAAAATTATTGTTGAATCCCAAAATTGGAAAAATGTATGCTGCATTAGCAGATCAAAAAAAAAGAGGTGTGGTGATGTATGTAGAGAATTCTATAAATTCCAAACAGATATATAAGGATAATGATGGTAGAATATTGATTGTGCAAGTTGATATTGAACCTAGACCTATAGTGGTTGTTTCTATTTATGCTCCCAATGAAGACCAAATGACATTTTATAAAAATTTACATCAAATAATAATAGATTTAGCTATTGAGAATGTATTAATAATAGGTGATTTTAATGCTATTGTGAATAGGCAATTAGACCATTCAGGGGGAGGGAGTCATAATAAAAGGAAAAAAACAAAAAGAAATCTACTACCAAGTACTTTCCAAAAAATGAAAACAGAATTATTGCTAAATGATATATGGAGGGAAAGACACCCCCATAAAAGACAATTTACGTTTTATTCTAATCCCCACAAAATCTGGACAAGAATAGACATGGTATGGACATCAAAAATGGTTGCAGAAGAAATAAGGGAAGTAGAGATAGATGTTAATACATGGGCTGACCACAACCCAATAGTGGTTTATATAAGAAGGAACAACAAACAGAATATTTGGCGGATGAATAGAAATATATTAAATGATAAGAAATATAAAGATTGGATCGAAAAGGAATTAAAAATATTTCTTGAAATTAATAAAACCCCAGACACCACTCCACAGAATATATGGGATACACTCAAAGCTTATATAAGAGGGTTAACAATATCTTATACAGCAAAATACAATAAGGAAAATAAATTAAAGTACGTACAACTAATAAATGAATTAAAACAATTGGAATTTGCATCGCAGCAACACACCAAGAACAGAGACTTTAAAACAGAAATAAATGTAATTAAACATAAAATTAGAATTATAGAACAAAATCAAATAACTGAAAAAATTAAAAGAGCAAAACAACATTATTTTGAACATGCAAATAAACCAGGCAGATGGTTAGCATATAAACTTAGAAAGCAGAGTCAATCCAAATTGATAAAAAAATTAGAAGACAAAGACGGTACAATAAAATATGATACAGAAGGAAAGGCGGACATTGTTTATAATTTTTATAAAGATCTTTATGCCAAAGACAATGTTAGTGAAGATGAGGTTTTTAATTACTTACAGGCTTCAAAATTACCACAAATAACAGAAGATCAACAGACTATGTTGGATGGTCCAATAACAATGGAAGAACTCCTAACTATAATTAAAAAACAGAAAAACAATAAGGCCACTGGTCCGGATGCTATACCGGCAGAATGGTATAAGATAGACAATGAAATAGTAAGAAACTATATGTTAGAAATTTTTAATTTATGTAGACTTGAGGGTAAAATTCCGAAATCTTGGTCAGAATCGCTGACAACTTTAATACACAAATCCGGCACTGACCCACTAAAAATCAAAAATTATAGACCCATATCTTTATTAAATGTAGATTATAAAATATTTATTGCCATTTATGCAGATAGACTTAAAAGAATTATAAATGGAATAATACATCAAGACCAAAATGGATTTCTACCAGGGCGACAAATTAAAAATAACCTTAGAACAGTAATAAACACATTAGAATACTATGAACAACATCCAGATAAGACAGCATCCTTAATGTTCTTAGATGCTCAAAAGGCCTTTGACAACGTTAACTGGACATTTATAAAAATGCAATTAAACAAAATGAGATTTGGCTCAAAATTTGTTAATTTAATAGATACTATATACTCAAAACAAACGACTAAAATAATACTAAATAATAACCAACTACAAGCACTTGATATAAACAAGGGAGTTCGTCAAGGATGTCCTATATCACCATTGTTATTTATTATGACACTTGAAACTTTATTAATTAAAATAAGAGCGGATTCCGAAATAAAAGGTTTAACTATAGGAGACGAAACTTACAAACTCCAAGCTTTTGCAGATGACTTAACGTTTATAATTGAAGAACCGATAACAACTGTTCCTTCTTTATTGCAAACTATTGAACAATACGGAAAGGTAGCAGGTTTAAAGATAAATAAAAGCAAAACTTCTTTCTTAACCAAAAATATGAATAAAATACAAGAAACTAAATTAGAAAATATTTCTGGAATAAAAACCCTAAAGAAAGTAAAATATTTAGGAATAAATTTAACAGCGAAAACAATAACTTTAAAAAATGATAATTACATAAAATTATTATCAGAAATTAAAAAAGATTTAGAAACATGGAATAACCTGAAAATATCTTTTTTAGGAAGAATTGCCACAATCAAGATGAATATTCTGCCTAAGGTTTTATTTCTTTTTCAGGTAATTCCAATAAACCCAGGGGGAACTTTCTTTAAAACTTTGACAAACTTAGTTAAAAAATTTATATGGCAAGGGAAAAAAGCAAGGATAAAAATAAACTGTTTGGAAGACATTAAAGAAAGAGGAGGATTTGGTCTTCCAAACTGGAAATTATATTATCAGGCCGCTGCCTTAACATGGATTAAAGATTGGATAACCTTAGAGAATAAAAGAATATTAAATTTAGAAGGACATGATCTTATGCTGGGCTGGCATGCATTTATATGGTATGACAAGGAAAAAAATCACTCATATTTTAAAAGACACACATTAAGGAAGTATTTACTAGAGGTTTGGAAGGACATAAAGAAAAATCACTTCTTAAATGTCCCAGAATGGATAGCCCCCCTAGAAGCAATAACACATCCAAAATCTATAAAAGACACGAAAATATTTTATAGATATAAAGAATTATTAAATGATCAGATGAAGCTAAAGCCTAGGAATAAACTACAAGAAGAAGGGATAATAATAGATTGGTGGCATTATGCCCAGATTCGATCCAGATACCAGAAGGATATAACTCTTTACACTTTTAATAAAAGTAAGAATTTGCTAAGTCATTTAATTATTAATAATTCAGTAAAAATGATAGGGAAAATATATAAATTTCTTATCGCTCACAAAAATATAGAGTTGACTCTAAAAGATACCATGATAAGATGGTGCAGAAACATAGGTAAGGAAATAGATATTGATACTTGGGAAAAAGTCTGGATTAATAATTGGAAAATGACCAAGTCAGTTTCATTAAAAGAAAACCAAATTAAAATGTTTTATAGATGGCACCTTCCACCAAACAGGATAGCTAAAATGTTTCCTAAAACATCCCCACTGTGTTGGAAATGCAAGAAAGATATAGGAACTTATTACCATCAATGGTGGACATGTAGCAAAGCTAAAACTTATTGGAAGATGATTGAGAAGATATTAAAAGAAATATTAAAATATGATATAGATAACACCCCGGAATTTTACTTATTAGGAATTACTAATCAGACTTATAAGAAGGAAACTTTTTACTTAATCATTCACATATTAACTGCGGCTAGAATAATATATGCGCAAAACTGGAAGGGGGAGGAAATCCCCAAGAAAGAAGAAGTTATAGCTAAAATATTAGATTGCGCCGAAATGGATATGATGACAAGACGATTAAACGATCAAGAAGATACAAAATTTTATGAAACATGGAACAACATATATAAATGGTTAGATAAGAAAAAATAAGAGATAGATCTGTTTTTATTTAGGTAATAACAATATTAGATGTATTTGTTGATGATTTTGATATAGTAGTTTACTCACAAGCGATATATTAAAAATTTTGTTTTATGTATGTTTAGTAATTGAGATTTGTTTGAATGTTTGATTAGATGAATATATTACACATAAATAACATATTAAGCATTTTTACTTATACCGTACTAATATTGCATTTAAGATTTGAAAATTTTTTACTAGACTTTTTAACATTTAACAAATGTTTGATTATGTATTCTTTTTTCTATTTGAATGTATACTTTCAAAAGAAGCGGGGAAACACATCCCCATTTTATGTTTAATGTTTGTACGTCTGTATGTCTGTTTTATGAAAAATAATAAAAAAATTGAAAAAAAAAAATAGACTTGAGAATCCATGAAATCCATGAAATACCATAAATGGGCCAACTGGTGGCAGTTTTAGTCTATGAATAGTATCGGCCGACAATGAGTCAGTCAAGGTGACTGGGGCTAAATGTCTTTGTCCATCAGTCTGGGAGGAGTTTGACTTGGAGACACCTGATGAAGTGGACAAGGCCATTGGAGCTGTGAGTTCGGCCACCTGTCTACTGGATCTGTGCCCCTCTTGGTTGGTTTCGGCCAGCCAAGAGTTGACACGGAGCTGGGCCCAGGAGATTGTCAACGCCTCCTTGGGGAGGGGGTCCTTTCCGGCCCTTTATAAGGAGGCACTTGTGCGCCCCCTCCTCAAGAAGCCTTCCCTGGACCCAGCCATGTTTAATAACTACTGTCCAGTCTCCAACCTTCCCTTTATGAGGAAGGTTGTTGAGAAGGTGGTGGCGCTCCAACTCCAGCAGTCCTTGGAAGAAGCCAATTATCTAGGTCCTCAGCAGTCTGGATTCAGGCCCGGCTACAGCACGGAAACTGCTTTGGTCGCGTTGATGGATGATCTCTGGCGGGCCCGGGACAGGGGCTTGTCCTCTGTCCTGGTGCTTCTTGACCTCTCAGCGGATTTCGATACCATCGACCATGGTATCCTTCTGCGCCGGCTGGAGGGGTTGGGAATGGGAGGCACTGTTCTTCAGTGGTTCTCTTCCTACCTCTCCAGTCAGTCGCAGTCGGTGTTATTGGGGGGTCAGAGGTCGACCTCTAAGTCTCTCCCTTGTGGGGTGCCTCAGGGGTCGGTCCTCTCCCCCCTGCTATTTAATATCTACATGAAGCCGCTGGGTGAGATCATCCAAGGGCATCAATACACTGATGATACCCAGTTATACATCTCCACCCCATGTCCAGTCAACGAAGCAGTGGAAGTGATGTGCCGGTGCCTGGAGGCTGTTGGGGCCTGAATGGGTGTCAACAAACTCAAACTCAACCCAGACAAGATGGAGTGGCTGTGGGTTTTGCCTCCCAAGGACAATTCCATCTGTCCGTCCATTACCCTGGTGGGGGGGAACTACTAACCCCGTCAGACAGGGTTCGCAACTTGGGCGTCCTACTCAATCCACAGCTGACATTGGAACATCATCTTTCGGCTGTGGCGAGGGGCGCGTTGCAGCCCTATTTGGACAGGGAGTCATTGCTCACAGTCACTCATGCCCTCATCACCTCAAGGTTCGATTATTGCAACGCTCTCTACATGGGGCTACCTTTGAAAAGTGTTCGGAAACTTCAGATCGTGCAGAACGCAGCCGTGAGTGTCATGGTTGGGCTTCCAAGATTCGCCCACGTTTCTTCAACACTTCGTGGCTTGCATTGGCTGCCTATCAGTTTCCGGTCACAATTCAAAGTGTTGGTAATGACCTTTAAAGCCCTACATGGCATTGGACCAGATTACCTCCGGAACCACCTGCTACCGCACGAATCCCAGTGACCAATAAGGTCCCACAGAGTTGGCCTTCTCCGGGTCCTGTCGACTAAACAATGTTGTTTGGCGGGCCCCAGGGGAAGACCCTTCTTTGTGGCGGCCCTGGCCCTCTGGAACCAACTCCCCCCAAAGATTAGAACTGCCCCCACCTTCCCTGTCTTTCATAAACTACTCAAGACTCACTTATACTGCCAGGCATGGGGGAGTTGAGATATTCCTTCCCCCTAGGCCATTACAAGTTATGCATGGTATGTTTGTGTGTATGTTTGGTTTTATAATAAGGGTTTTTAGTTGTTTTATTATTGGATTGTTACATGCTGTTTTTATCATTGTTGTTAGCTGCCCCGAGTCTACGGAGAGGAGCGGCATACAAATTCAATTAATAATAATAATAATAATGAATAAATAATTCATCAATATATAGACATATCTTCTTCAAGAGAAAATTACTCTTGTGCAGCCTTTCACATTTCTGTCCTATTGTGCTTCTCCTAAGAGATTTGCTGGTAAGGAAAAATAATGGTCTGTGAGTTCAGTCTTACTTTTTCCCTCTCTTAATCATAAAACGAACTTAGGCGGGGCAGTGAAGACTTGATTAAAGCTTGAAGGGATAACTATATTAACAAATAGTAAATAAAATAGGTGCCCGTGTCTCTGCAGCAATGTTTCTCAACTACAGCATTTTTAAGATGTGTGAACCCTAACTCTCAGAATTCCTTAGCCATCAAGCTGGCTAGGGAATTCTGGGAATTGAAATCAACCCATCTTGAAGTTGCTAAGATTTGAGAAAAAGGGACACTCCCATGACACTGCATATCTGGCTTTTAAAGTGTTCCACTTTAACTTACAAACAGTTCCTTGATATACTATCAGCCTTTGCAACACTCTTTTCCACTGACAGTTTTATTAAAAAGCTATGCTAATGGAGAGCTATTACCTTTGTTCCTACAGGTCCCAAAATGCCTGAATAAGCTTACCGTTTGAACATGCTCAGGATTTTCTGTGGCAATGAAAAAGAATGTTGTTTTATTATTAACAACCCTGTAGGCAAATCTCAACTCTTTCATTCATTTACCTTTCTCTTGCACAATCTGAATTCTGCAAGACAGGTTTACTAGAAAAACCAGACTCATGCAAGGTTGTTTTAAAAACCAAGATATGTTGGAGATGTTGGTGGAGACTATAATATGCAAAGGCCACCCATTCAAAAAGCAAGATAGCAGCCAGTATTGACAAGTGAGGAAGGGAAGCAATTATTAGAGTTCTTTATGCTCTCACTTACCCAGGGAAGAATGAATAGGTAATATGTCTTTAACATGGCCTATTTCCTTTGCAACAGCTCGTTCAAGTCAACACAAGTCCCTTTGTCAACATTTGAACAAATCACTAAAATGACAAGCCTTTTCCTCGAAGTATATAGAGTAAAGAAACTTTTCCATCATACCACTAAGTATATTTCACACTTTTTATGTTAACCTGGTTTTATATTTTTAAGGACAATTTTTTTCTCTTTCCTAAATATTACAATGATTCTTTGTGTTACTTCTGAGCAACTCGTAAAATTATGGGATATAGGGAGACACATCTAAACTACGTGCATTATCTCTTAAGTTAGTACTATTCTTAATCCACTACTTACATTCTGTTCCAATTCTCTTGTAACTAAAAGATGATATTGATCAATTTTGGGGTCCAGTTTGCTCTACCTGAGATCTTCCTCTCCTATAATCATGTGTTTATTGGCATCAACAATGTATCATAACAACTCTGTCTGGCACCAATTGAAGCAGCAACACTCTTGCATAACTTGTTTAAGCAATTGGTGACGCCATCGACCAGATGAATAAGGCACAGTGCCCAGAAATTTCATTTGTCTTGGAAATGACGTATGTTATAAGAATTAGGGAATAGGTCTTCACATAGGAACTTTCTACATTGGTGTATTTTTTCTACCACAATTTTCAATGTATGGTTGAGAAATTACAAGATGCTTGCTGAAAGTAAGCAGTTATTGTACTGAAATATGAAGCACATGCCTGATATTATTAACGATAACCTAGAAAAGTTTATTCAGGAGAAATTTAATCCTTCATAATTGACAGTATGGCACCATTCCTTAAACCCAATTAAAATGTTAACACCCTCTCCCCAATCCTATACTGTACTAAGCAACAAAAAGGCAAAGTATAATCTTTTTTCAATTACCATTTTATTTAAGAGGATGTTGAAATTCATAGTTTATTATGAGTAGTCTCCAAACAGTCTGCTGATTCTACAGCTAGTATTCTTGAGTAGTTAGGAAAAGATCCAAACTTTCACTAGCCTGCTGACTCTTGTGGCAAAATAAAATGTATTTTGTTAGAAACAGCACTCACATTTCAAAATCCCTATTCAATCAGCTGATTTTTTAAAAACCAAGCATGAGAGTTCATGTAGTTACGTTGTTTCTACTTGATTTGGAACAGCCTTCTTAATCTGATATATTCCAGATATATTGATTATGACCAATAATAATAATAATAATAATAATAATAATAATAATAATAATTTATTAGATTTGCATGCCGCTCCTCTCCGAAGACTCGGGGCGGCTCACAACAATAATAAAAAACAATATAACAGTGAACAAATCTAATATTAAAAGAAAAAGATATATAAAACCCCAGCAATTAAAACCATACAACACATACATACCAAACATAAAATATAAAAGCCTGGGGGAGGTGTCTCAGTTCCCCCATGCCTGGCAATATAGGTGGGTCTTGAGTAATTTGCGAAAGACAAGGAGGGTGGGGGCCATTCTAATCTCCGGGGGCAGTTGATTCCAGAAGGCCGGGGCCATCACAGAGAAGGCTCTTCCCCTGGGGCCCGCCAAACGACATTGGTCGATGGGACCCAGAGAAGGCCAACTCTGTGGGACCTTATCAGCTGCTGGGATTCGTGCGGTAGAAGGCGGTTCCGGAGGTATTCTGGTCCAATGCCATGTAGGGCTTTAAAGGTCATTACCAACACTGATTGGCAGCCAGTGCAGGCCACAGAGTGTTGTAGAAATGTGGGTGAATCTAGAAAGCCCCACAATAGCTCTCGCGGCCGCAATATTATGCTTTCATTGTGTATATATTGTTCTAGTCTTGGTGTAGATGCCCAGTTTGGTTTAAGGTGGGTGGCTATATAATAAAATAAATAAATCTCAATTGAACGATTGGCTGTACTGGTAGGGCATGATAAGAATTGTAATCAAACATATTTGATTAGTGGGGCACCAGTTTTGGAAAATGATCATTATGGCATTCTGTAAGGTGGGAATATCCCTTGGCAAAATATTTCTAAGAGGTAGGGAAACAAAAATAAAGTTATAAAACACAACTGTTCTTTAAAAATAAAGCACAACAACTATTTTCTCAAAAGTCATTTTTGCAACTTATTTTATTGGTAAAACAGATCAGTTGTGGAACTTCTGAAAATAATGAACATTACAAAAGGTGTATTAAAACATACCCAGACCTAAAAAGTCTCCATTTTCTTCTGTAGAAAAAAGAGCATGCAATGTCCTGAATTATATACATAGTATATTTTTCTATTAGTCTATTATACATAATAAATCTGTTTTGGAAACATTGCTATACCTGTGGTTCAGTAATTCACAATACTAAAAAAGAAACACAATCTATTCTTATATTTAATGAAATAAAATTTTCATGTGCTTATGCACACTTGTACAAATGTTATTGTACTTGTGCTTTCTTCCATTTAATAACATGTTCAATGTTGAAATATTATGCATATACACTGTATATATACAGAAGCTGGTAGTGCATATTAGAAATGATTTTCTAATTAACACAGGGATGTTCACAATTGTTATTGTAAGCATTAGCTGATAATAACTATCATAGAAAAACTGACCATCAGAGAGCTAGAAATGTGTAGTTTTGAAATAGGCACTTAACTTTTTTTTCAACAATAAAACTGGGGTTTTAATTTCTATGTGGCTTTAGAACAATTATCCCTGCAGTACTTTTTCAGGAATGATTTCATAGTTTGATTCATGCATCTTGTCAAGGAAAAATCAATTTTAAAAAAAAATTCCAGAGTGACAATTAAAGATACCTCACCCATTGAATGTAAAGAATGATTGAAATATTAGAAACTGATTTTACACTGAAAAGAACAAGGGATAACCGTCTCTCTTTTTAAAATCTCTTCCTATCATCTTTCCAGCGAGCCAACACCCATGTTGAATTATGGGGAAAGAACATCATGTCTTCGCCAAAGACTTACTCAGCGCTCCTCTTCACGGAAGTGTGAAATCGAACGCAGAACCCTATGACTCTTACTCCCTTGCCTGCTCAGTTGATTAGACTGAATTGCCACATCAAAAGTAGCTTCTGTCAACAGGGAGGTCAGACTTATATGTGAAGTTTAAGCAGATACTCATGCTATGGCCATCATTAGCCTGTCCTACACTTAAAGCAAACCCCTATCTCTGGCTAAGCAGCGTGATAATCGTGTTGCTCCCATTTTGTTTAGCTAACTGCAGTGGGGTCTGAAATGCAAAGTTCTGCATACTGATGCAGGCGCCATGGTTTAACAGAACTTCGGCTGTTTGTGTGTGTCCACCTTTCGCAGCAAGATGCAGAGCCACCAACCCTTCCTCATCTGAATCGTTTATGTTTTCTGAGTTGACAAGGACCTCTACCACCTCATCATGTCCATTTTCAGCAGCAAGATGCAGTGCTGTCCTGTTTAAAGGACCCTTTGCCAGGATATTGGAACCTTCTTCCATCAACAGCTTGGTTGTGGATAAATGGCCATTACGAGCTGCTAGGTGAAGGGCAGTAAAGCCTTCTGCTGTTGTTGCTTCTATATCTGCCCCGCGATTAAGGAGCAGCCTGGAAGTACTAGTGTGGCCAGTTTCAGCAGCTACATGAAGGGCAGTGTGAAGAAATGCATTTCTTACGTTGACATCTGACTGCAGTTCTACTAGTATTCGAGCAACTCTGTAATGTCCTCTCTGGGCTGCCAAATGAAGAGGGGTCCTTCCATCGACAGTCTGTGCATTCACATTGACTCCGGGCTGCTTGGCTAGAAGCTTCACAATGGATAGGTGGCCTTGCCATGCAGCGTAATGTAAAGGCACCCAATTATCTTTTCCTCTGATATCAACATAAATCCCTTTTCTCAGAAAGATGCGCACTACAGTCTCTTGACCATGTTGGCAAGCAACATGGATTGGTGCCCTTCCTTCAAAGTCCACTTCATTCAGCAAGGCATTCTTCTCAAGCAACATTCTTGTGATTAGTTCATCCCCATTTTGGGCTGCAAAATGAAGAGCTGTCCACTGATCCTCATCTTTGGCATTCACATTAATTTTCCTTGTGAGAAGCAGCTCAGTAATGCTTTTGTTCCTCTTCTCTACTGCAATATGGAGGGGCGTAGAACTTTTCCTATTGGTCAGATTGGGATTGGCATTGTTCAGAAGTAGCCACTTAACACATTCTTCTTGGCCCGATTCAATGGCCAAATGCAGAAGGCCTCCATTCCCATCCAAAACGAGGTCTACATCTTGAGGCTGAAGAATTTTCATGAGTTTACTCGTGTCTCCAGATAGGATTGCCTCAGCCAGCTTTCTTTTCTGGATATCTGTGGTACCAATATCTGGAGAAGCAAAAAAACAAAAATAAAAATATTCTATGTCAGTTGGGTTTTCACCGAAGCACAGAAGGCCCAAGAGTTTCATTAGATAAATTATGACAGTTTCCCTGCTGGTACTTTCATTTGGGAAATTTTGTACTCCTCCACAACCTTTTTGAACTTTGGGCAAATTTTCCATGATTTTATCTTGCTATTCATACTTTAATATCTGGCTATTAGTATTTATTATTTATTCGTTTATCTTTTTGACTTGTTGACCTACATATGCTCAAATTAGTTTGCACATGGAAGAAGGCACATGCTCACCCACAGAACTAAAGTCAGTTTAGCTATCTGACACATTCCTCAATATTCATTATTATTATTATTATTATTATTATTATTATTATTATTATTAATTGGATTTGTATGCCGCCCCTCTCCGCAGACTCGGGGCGACTAACAACAGTGGTAAAACAACATGAACAATCCAATTAATAAAAACAACTAAAAAACCCTTATTATAAAAAACCAAAAATACACACAAACATACCATGCATAACTTGTAATAGTCTAGGGGGAAAGGATAACTTAACTCCCCCATGCCTGGCGACAAAGGTGGGTCTTAAGTAATTTGCGAAAGACAAGGAGGGTGGGGGCCGTTCTAATCTCTGGGGGGAGTTGGTTCCAGAGGGCCGGGGCTGCCACAGAGAAGGCTCTTCCCCTGGGGCCCACCAAACGACATTGTTTGGTCGACGGGACCCAGAGAAGGCCAACTCTGTGGGACCTTATCGGCCGCTGGGATTCGTGCGGTAGAAGGCGGTTCCGGATGTATTCTGGCCCAATTTAAGTAGAAGTAGTATTCTAAATATTTAATATTTTCATTCAGTTGTATCCAGTTCTCAGAAACTAATAGGACAATTCCCAGCCGTTTTCTTGGCAAGGTTTTTCAGAAGAGGTTTGTCCTTGTTTCCTTCCTAGAGCTGAGAGAAAGCAACTAACCCAAAGTCAGCTGGCCTGGGGCCTAAAGTGGAACTAGAATTCATGGTCTACAGCCTGATGCCTTAACCACTACACCAAACTGGTCCTAAATATTCAATATAAAAGTAAACATTTAATCACGTATGTGTTCTTCAGTGTTTGGCACCTCAACTGTCTTTTTACAGCCTCAGCTGTGAAACCTTTATATTGCATCCAGCATGAACACTGCTCTCAAAAACTAAAGGAACAAGCTGGTATTCCCATATATAAAAATTCCCATATCTGATATATCCTATGCCCTACAAGGCATAGGACCAGAATATCTCTGAGACCGCCTTCTGCCTCATGAATCCCAGCAACCGGTGAGGTCCTACAGAGTTGGTCTATTAGGGTCTCATCGACCAAAAAATGTCAGGTGGCGGGATCTAGGGGAAGAGCTTTCTCTGTGGGGCCCCTAGCCCTCTGGAATCAGCTCCCTCCAGAGATTCGCACTGCCCCCATCCTCCTCACCTTCTGGAAGAGTTTAAAAACTCATCTTTGCTGCCAGGCCTGGGGTTCCTTAGATTTTCCCCCCTTACCAATGAATGCTTTAGTTTGATTGTTGAATGAATGATATTGATGGTTTTTTTATTAGAATTTTAAAGTCTGGTTTTTTAAATGTATTATTTGGATTGCTATTATTGTTTCTTGTTTTTCTGTACATGCTGTGAGCCGCCCGAGTCCTTGGAGAGGAGCGGCATACAAATCCAATAAAATAAATAAAATAAAATAAAATAAATAAATAAATATTTAAATTAAATAGTTCAGGCAGCTAACTTTGGTAACTACCCTTTTTTCCTAAAAGCTAATATAAAGAAGTTTGACCTAAATCAATAAATACAACCTCTCCCTGCACAGAAACATTTTTCCTATAACCCCTTGGGAATTGCACATGGAATGACATCCAGGCAGCCTATTTAGCTAATTGAGAGAGAGACTAGTGGGTGCTTTGTACTTCCTCAATCACATCAGTTACCATCTCTTTCTAAATAATTTTGCCCCTAGCTCAAACATATACAGTTGACTACATCTTGCCCAACAAAACTCACCACTTCCAGAATTCTCTCTCTCAAATGACAGTGACAGAGAACCTCTTGACGAAAAGGCGGAGTCTACAGAAGACACTCCCGAGAGTCTCTTGTCACTGGTGGCGAGCCGAGATTCAGATGCACTGCGGCTGAGCTCCTCGGGCTGTTCGGTCTGTGAAATTCCCGAGTCCAGCTGGGACAACAATTCAGACAGGCTGTAATCTTTAGCGGATGCAGGATCAGGTTCTTGTTTTAGCTGGGAAATACTGGACATCTCCTGGAAAATAGCAGGTGGGGAAAATAAACATTTCAAATTAAAATATAAGTTGAGTGAAAGATAAGAGAACATATTAAAGTTCACCCAATTTTCCATACAATGCTTTAATAAATACCTTAGTATAGGTCTGATAAGACTTTGCGTCTTCGTCAACTGTTGTTTCCTTATACTCTGGCTTTTCACAGAGCTCTTCTGTTTCAGAAGTAATTTCTAAAAAAAAAAAAAGATGCAATTTATTTTCTTCCTACTTGCTATAGGCCTCCCTTTTCACTAAAGGGATATTTTACAGATAATTCAGATAATGGGTAGTTGTTCTGCCTTGCCTAGGAGCTTGTCATAAAAATTAACGTAAAATAAACACAAAGGAACAGCCATTTTCACCAGTTCAATAATTACCTTCCCACCTTTATAAAAAAAAATCTCTCCCAACACACAACTGTGAAGAACATCTGCACTATAAATATAATATAATGTGATCCTGATACATTCAACTGAAGCAATGTAATGAATATAATGAAGAAATGTACCCCATATTTTATTATGTTCCCCAAACTGGGGAATAGGGAAGGTGGGTAATTGCAGAAGGATCAAAGTTTATTTCAACTTTAAGCATTTTTAGAAAGAGCTATCAATGCTTTTCTGGTTCTTACTGTATGCCTGCTTCCCCGTCAAAATATATTTGCAAGATAACTGAAATGCTAGCTTTCTGTCATCCAGTAATGAGACTGTTGCCCTGAACAGCAGGTGCTACACTTTATGGAGGAGGTAATTGAGCAGCTCCCTATTTTTCTTTTTAATTGGAAAAAAGGTAGACTCAAATGCCAATTAAGTACATGGATTGGAGGGCAAGAATCTCCCCCTCAGGTTTCGTTGGCCCAACTATGGCATCTCAATGCTTTTTAAATATCCAGAACTAATTTGCATCATGGAAGCCAGAATCATAAATAAGGCTTCTAATATGTTTGCTTTGTGTTGAATATATTGTAGCAAAACTAATTCAGATTAGAAAGTTCCACCCTAGGCAACAATTTGGGGAGTTAACTAGATTGGAACACATCTGATGCCTAAATCAACTATTCATGTTTAGACACGATCTCCTGTAATCCTTTTTTCTGTAATAGGATGTTCCCTGACTATTGCCAGCACAATAATGCATTGTGTATATTTTGTATTCATCATTTTTAACAAGATTTTGGTGGGGCTCCACTGGGGATTACTACAGGCTTTTACCCTGGAAATGACTCATTTTACCAAGGAATTTGATTAGAAGCAACCTTTAAATGTTTACCTTTAAATGTTGGCCTCTTGCTAGGATCATCTTGCCAGCACTTTTGCATCAATTTGATCAAGTTATTACATGCACGAGGTCTGGATTTGGAGACAGGTGGCAGTTCTGGGCGATGACCATTAACCACTTTCACCATAATGTGTAGAATGTTATTTTCTTCTACAAATAGAAAGAAGAAAACACATGTTTGGTAGGTGCTTTCTTTTAAAATTCCCAATCTAGTACTAGGCAGACATTTTTCCATCCATGAGATTTTTTTTTTTTAATCTAAACTTTCAACATGTAGTAACATGCTATACATGTTACACTGTTTATAAACGGGCTGTTCTGGATAGTTTTCTTACCCTATTTGAACAGGATGAAACAAAAAGATGAACAGTATACATGGATGTATTAAAAGAATCAGTATTGGAGCAAGAGATGGAAAATGTACCTAGTGCATTTCTTTTCAATAGCTGTAAATCACAATCCTTAAAGCAATAGGTCTAGAACTAATACCGAGGGCACAAGTCACTTATCTAGGCTTTTTTACATGCTATCCTACGTTATAAGGAACTCCATATAATTCAGCTGCTCTTTCTTTAGAGACTTCATCTTATATACCATCACGAGTGGCGGCATACAAATTTAATAAGTAATAATAACAATAATGAATGGTAAATGCTATACTCCTTTCTGGAATTTCTCACATCTGATGGCTCCCAGGATAGAAACAAGAGCAGGAAAGCCCTTCTCATATGACATGGACAATATTTTAGTAGTTGCAATAGATGAACGCAATCAGTTATTATGGCTGGAAATTTGAAGACTAACCATATCGCAATAAACCTATTTTGTCCAGGGAGGAATTCTGTCTGACATGGTCATTTACTTATGATTCACAAGAAGAGATGTTTTGCTTACCCGAAAAAGGCTTCTTCTGTGTCAGAACTCCCCAGATAACAATGGAAAAGCTGCAAAGACATAATTAATACCTTTATAAAACCATTAATGCATATAGCATGCTGTGTTTACAGTTATATTCTGTAAAGCTAATTACATCTGATTTTCGGATATGAAATGGCAACATTTGTCAACATTTCAAGAACATAGGAATTCTCTTGCAATAATCTATATGGAAGTCCTTCCATTTCAAAGATGACACGCTGGTGTGCAGTTCAATTCTGGAAACAGAAATGGCTCTACAACCCCAAACTGCAAGCACAGAGTCTAATACAATGGAGGCACTGGAAATCCACTGTTGCAGTAACTATGGATGTTATTCTGGGATTCCAGTCAGTTTTTTAATCAGTTTTTGAAAGCAACTGTCTTCAAAGCTGGTGAGGGTTTCATAGCACCAGGTTTCGTACAGTTTGAATTATTCCACAGTCTATCCAGCAGAGTTATATTTAATTTAAGATAACTAGGTTGTGGCTAGCAGCTACCAATGAAAAATAGGTACAACAAGGAAAGAAAAAAAACCCAGAATACTGTAGATCCATGATGGTGAACCTGTGGTATGCATGCCAGAGATGGCACGAAGAGTCCTCTCTGTAGGTATGTGCGCCATTGCCAGCAGCACTTCTGGGTTTCTGGCACCCCGGCCAGTTGGTGTTTGTGAGTGCCGGAGTGCCAGAAAATGGCCTGAAAAAGGCCTGACAATGGCAAAAAAACAGGTATGCATGCACCATCCAGATGGTCTTTGATTTTCTGGTGCTCTGGCTCCTGCAAAGACCAACTGACCAGGAGGCGCATGCTGGAAACCCGAAGACCAGCTGGCTGGCACATGCAGTTGGTCTTCGAGTTTCCAGGGCTCTGGTGCCAAAAATGTTCACCCTCACTGATGTAGACACTTACCTATATATGTCATGCTTTGTATCAAAGTATCTGTTCTTCTCTTTAATTCGTTCTGGTGGCAGATATGCAATAGTGCCACAAAGTCCATCCATGCTGAGATCATGAGAATGAGAAAGCCCATTGCACTTGGCCAATCCAAAGTCTGAAATCTGATAAAAACGAGAGGTTTCATTTTTTTCCAAATATTCCACCTTCCTATTTTGCATTCCTGGACAAAAATGCCTGTCCCCATGCCGTTTATAATTGGCAGAAACCAACCAACCAAAGTAGATTAATAGCAGAAATAGCCCATTCCAATAATTATCAAGGCAATACTGTCAAAATAATAACTTTGGTTGCTTTTTAGTGTGTTCACTTTTTAAATTCTTTTGAGATAATCATAGGAAATGTTATAGTGTAGTTCCCATCTTATTACAAGGCAAACTCCTATGAATATATCACAATATACAAGAATACAACCCTAACCCAATGCTAACCTAAGATATATAGAATGCTGAGCTTGTATAGATGTATATGTATTCAAGTGTGTACAATACAATATTCCCAGTTATTTATCATCAAGGCAAAAAGGCAGAGGTAGTAATCTCCCATCAAAAATGAAAATATCCCTACATCAAGTGAAGAGCACTTAAATTTCTGTACTGCAGCTATTCTTAAATAAAGGAACCCCAAACAGAAATTCCAACATAAAATAAGTAAGCTATAATTCAAACAGGGACAAAGGTTGTTTTATTATGTAACATTACATGAGTTAATCAACTCATTAATGCAAGCATGTTTGTGATTTCAAAGTGCAAAAGTTTTGTGAAAGGCTCCTATCATTGCCTTCTGCATTCCGTTTTACACACTTCCTTCCTGTCAGGTATGCTTCCATTCAAAGTCCAGGAAAGAAAACCCCCAAATCCATTTGATAGAGATGAGTACTTTTACTAGGCAAGAAGTGATAGCAACAAAAGGAAAGCAAGTTCTGAGGCAAAAGGCAATAAAGAAACCCAAATCCTTCCCAAGTAACCCTCCCTCCAGACCACCCATCCAATCCCAATGTCCCAAGGTGCCAGGTGGGTGCGCCAGCCATTTGGTCTTCCACATCTGGGCCGCCAAAGCCATAGGCTGGCTGACAACAAGTCCATGATGCCTAGCAGTACCAGGCAGATAGTGAAGAGAAAATTCCTCCTTAGCAATATTTGCAACTTCAAACAGGGCATTCACCAGTACACTTCCCCCCTTCCAAATAACTGACCTTCCCCTCCGTCCATTACTACCGTATGACAGCCAAGGCAAGCGGAGGCTGTCATTTACAGTTTCTTCCATACATGCTATTTTCTTCTGTACATGCTATTTGGTGTAGCTTTTCAAGCCCCCCGACTGTTTTAAAAGGTGACAGCCGGGCAGCGGGGCTTCTCGGCGGCCTCCCGAACCCGAACTTTTGCCAAACTTCTGGGTTCGGTGTTCGGGAGGCCGCCGAGAAGCCCCGCCGCCCGGCTGTCATCTTTTGAAACAGCTGGGGGGCTTCTCGGCGGCCTCCCGAACGCCGAACCCGGAAGTTCGGGTTTGGCGTTTGGGTTCAGGAGGATGCTGAGAAGCCCCCCGGCTGTTTCAAAAAGCGACAGCCGGGCGGTGGGGCTTCTTGGCGGCGGTGGCGGTGGGTTCATAAGAAGGAAAAAGTTCATAAGAAGAGGCAAAAAATTTCTGAATCCCGGGTTCGTATCTCGGGTTCTTCGTAAGACGAGGGGTTCGTATCATGAGGTACCACTGTAGTTGACAAACTAGATTTTGATTCAAAGAGACTCAGGCCATTACACAATTTGTGTTTGTGATGCCGAAAATGTTTCCCCCCCTTTTATCACAACAAGCACATCTTGTCCAGTACAATTCCAGCCAAAATTAAAACCCTTCCGGTTTTTTTGAAGGGACAAATCAAATACTGAGATTATTTGCTCTTAAATGCTTAATTCTAGTTAGATTCCCAATTGCACTCTTCCTCAAAAATTAATGCTGCTTTTTCCCTCCAAGCAATAAGTAATTCAAAAACACATGACAGATTTTAATAAGCGGAGTGAATGGTTTGATTAAGAGAAGATCAACTCAGAAGGATAAGTTTTGCCTAAATAGTTGGTCTAGAGAATAAACAAAAAGTTTTATTATAAGGGGGAAAAAGAACTTCCCACCCCTCTATAGCCAGCCCAGTGTCAGAGAATTATTTTGTAAAATATGAGCAATGCTTCTCCAAAACTGTACTTGATTTATTTAGATTTCGAATGAAAAATATAATCTGTTTTCCCAATACAGAAGATTTTTAAGGGTGAAAAAGAAACAATTCAGCAGTCTCAAAATAACTGCTGTTAATCACCTATGCTTCTGTAACAATTGCGCAGGAATTATCTATCTATCTATCTATCTATCTATCTATCTATCTATCTATCTATCCATCCATCCATCCATCCATCCATCCATCCATCCATCCATCCATCCATCTATCTATCTATCTATTAGATTTCTATGCCGCCCTTCTCCTCAGACCCACTTACATTGCCTTTGCATTCTCTATATCCTAAGAATTTGTTTACTAAAGCACCACAGCTTTCTATTTCCTGAGTATATAAAGAAATAGACCCATCCTTATAAGATTCAACTATAAGGTGAAATATTTAGGATAAAATGATGTGCAGTAGAAGCCATACCAGGAAAACATGTCTATTCAAGAAACCCTATAAAATTAAATTCAACTGATTTCACATAGAAACATAGAAACATAGAAACATAGAAGACTGACGGCAGAAAAAGACCCCATGGTCCATCTAGTCTGCCCTTTTACTATTTCCTGTATTTTATCTTACAATGGATATATGTTTATCCCAGGCATGTTTAAATTCGGTTACTGTGGATTTACCAACCACGTCTGCTGGAAGTTTGTTCCAAGGATCTACTACTCTTTCAGTAAAATAATACTTTCTCATGTTGCCTTTGATCTTTCCCCCAACTAACTTCAGATTGTGTCCCCTTGTTCTTGTGTTCACTTTCCTGTTAAAAACACTTCCCTCCTGAACCCTATTTAACCCTTTAACATATTTAAATGTTTCGATCATGTCCCCCCTTTTCCTTCTGTCTTCGACTTACAGCAGTTCATTTTCTGACCGTTCAAAGTTATAATGGCAATAGTAAAAGTAACTTTTTACCATTTTTCGCACTTATGACCTTTATAGCATTCCCATGGTCACATGATCAAAATTCAAATGTTTGGCAACTGATACATATTTATGACATTTACAGTGTCCTTTGGTCATGTGATCACCTTCTGCAACCTTCTGGCAAGCAATGTCAATGGGGGAAGCCAGATTCACTTAACAACCATGTTACTAACTTAACAACTGCAGTGATTCACTTAACAACTGTGGCCAGAAAGGTTGTAAAATTCGGCAAAACTCACCTAATAGTTATCTTGCTTAGCAACAGAAATGTTGGGCTTAATTGGGGTTATAGGTCGAGGTCTACCTGTATATGTAGAGACTACAATCTGGAGGGAATAAGGGTCAGAGACCAGAAAAAACAGAATGTTCTGGCAATTGTTGATTAAGGACTGCTGATTTATTTTGTCTTGTGATTTATTTTGTCTTGTAAGTTAGGATAGATAATATTATGTATACACTATTGCAAGTCACTTACATGTGGATTTTTAAAAGTTAACCAGATGGAAAGGGGCCATTATTAGCTAATGATTAAGTGCTGTTTACAGAGTAAATGGATTGAGGAACTAAAACAGATTTAATTATAAATGAACAACAAGGAAGTAGCAAAAGTAATGGGAACAGAAAGGAAGAAAGAAAAAAAAGAGATAATGGATATAAATATATTTTAACTTCACTGTTTTTATAGAGAGTTTAGATTAAATAAATAATAATTTTTTTAAAAAATTTACGGTCAAAGACCATCAATATAATATTAATAATAATTAAAAGGAAAAAGAACAGGAAACAGGACTTTTGACTTTAGATTATAAAATGACAAGGAAAAATTTGAAAAAAAATTACGGACATTTAAATTACATTGTGCTTCTGGTTGGTGAAAGGAAAAAGTGGATTTAAAATGATGTAATATTTTTTCTTGCTTTTGCCAATTAAATAGCAAAAAAAATATTGCATCATCAAAAACACCTTGAAATTTGATCCCTACTCAGAACGCATACCAACCAGTTATAATGGTTCATATATTTTGAGAAAGCCATTAAGAATCACTGAGCATTTCTCAGTTCTTAGCATGAATCTAGATTTTCAAGCACAGACTTGTAACGTGGAATCCCCAAGCTCAAGTTAGACATCTCTACATATCATCATCCCAACAGATGCACTGACAAATGAAGAATATGAAGTATTCGGTGTCTTTTGAAACACCCCCACACATTAACAAAAAGATCAATGTCCTAAGATAGAAATGAGGAGCCATGCTGGCTCAGGAATTCTGGGAATTGAAGTCCACAGGTCATAAAAGGGCCACAGTTCTCCACTCCTGTTCTAAGAGCTCTACAGATTTAAAATTGGCCACCCTGAATATTTTTCTTTTACAGCATATGTAATATTTACTCATATAGCCCCTGAGCAGGGGGTATATGGGTCTATCTTTCTCTGTCTCTGTCACTGTCTTTCTTTCTCTCTCTCTCTCTCTCTTTCTGACACACACACACACAATTTTAATTAGGCTGCAATTGGACAGGGTGAGCAGCAGTGATTCAAAATTTAGCATTTTAACATAAAATATGAGATTCCCAAATTGTACTCAATAGCACAATTCTTTCAAAATGATAGCCTGTTTATCATAATTTATTGGAAGAAATATGATGTGATGCAACCTAAATAATGCACCAGGTACATTATTCATATCCAATGGACGGAAACCAATCGCATAAAACTTTATATCAAAACTTGGGCACCTGTATCACACCTAATCCTTTAGAAATTAATTTTTAAGAGTCTTTCTTAATTTATTTACCTAAGATATCAATTAAAAAAGCCTGAGTCAGTTTTCTACAAGCTCAGGATGAACAATATATCCTTCACAAATATCCCCAAGTGCCTTTTTTCCAAGAGGCAACTGGACTTTTTCTTTTTTTCTTTGAAGATGTGTCACTTCTCTTCCAAGAAGCTTCAAGTCAGAGCTGAAGAAGCTTCTTGGACGAGAAGTGAAAAATCTTCAAAGAAAAATCAGAATTTCCAGTTGCCTCTTGGAAAAAAAGCACCTTTGGGATAACCATGGCCTGGATAACTGACAATCATCATGTTACTGAAGTAACATTTCTCATCATCATTCTTTCACTCAGATAGCAACAATAGAAAATGGACTTCAACTATAAATGCACCTTCCCAAGTCAGCCCTTCCTCTAAGTGTGTTGGGGATACATATCCAATCATAGGAAGCTCATCTTGTAACAGCAACACTATATCTCTTATGACATATATATCACAAATATGACTGTAAACAACTATGGAGATCCTGCCTATCCATGTATTGGATCGCTGCAAGAAAAGGGAATCTGAATATTTAGGGCCCAATTTTTTGCCTGCTTTCAAAAATCACTTTCAAAGTTATTTATCTAATGTACTTTAGCAAATTCAACCCATTCATAACAATGGTAAGCACTAAACTGACTGAGGAAAGATTTTGATTGCGATGGAGGCAGCAGACTTTCAAAATTACCTAAAGTGGAAGTGATTAACAATTCTAGACATCAACTGGATTGCTATTGGGAAATACCAACTACATCTTAGTGATTCTTTATATAGGATTAGAATGAAGGAAGTATTGTTTGTCAAATAATAAACTTTGATTAAAAATCAAGCCCTGTTGCTATGACTTCTGTTTATGTAGTTGCCAGATATAACTATTGAAATGAGAGATAGGGCTTAGACTTGGATCCAGGATCTCACCTGCTTCCTTTTCTCTTTCAACTTTATTACATTCTTGTAAACGCATACTTCCGATTTTTTTTTACTTGCATTTGTGTTTTGTTTTGAAACTAGAGTTTTCACAAGCCCAAGCAAGGCCAGACAAAATGCACACGTGATGACTTTAATTTATGAATATCCCCAATAATGTAATTTTTCAATTTTAGCAATGTCCCTGGTAAGTAAATATTCAAAACTTTTAAAGGCTGAGGCACTTAGCCATGGATGTTCTTTCACAGTGCCTGGAGGCTTTGGGCATCTGGATAGGGAACAACAGGCATCAACTGAACTCTTGAGTTGCTATGAGTATGAGGCTCTTTTCTATCTAAGGCTTTAGTTTCTTTGGTCCTGGATGGGGTTGCAGTGCCCCAGATGGACCTAGTGTACAATCTGGGGATCCTCCTGGACTCACAACTCCTTCATGTTGTGGGTCAGTTGCATCCTTTCCTGGACTGGCAATCCTTTCTCTTTGTCATTCATGCCCTGGTCATCTTCTACATGCATCAATGCAAGATGTTCTACATTGGAACTACTTTTGAAAAGTTTCCAGAAGCTGCAGTTGGTGCAGAGCTGGTGACATGTGTAGTTATGGGCACTACTAGGACTGCACAAGTAATATCAGTGCTGTGTAAGCTGCTTTGAGTGCTGATTTGCTTCCAGGTCCAATTCAAGGTGTTGGTTGGGACCTTTAAAGCTCTTCACAGCATGGGACCAGATTACTTGAGGAACCATCTCATCTCAATAACACTGAACCATTCCACCCAGGCCAGCAAGAAGGGCCTCATCAGCTAAAGCATTTTGACTGCCAAGGCCTAGGAGGTCTTTTCTGCCATTGGCCCCTGTTGCATGAAACACCTGCCCCCTACTTCTGTGGCCTTCCAGAAGAAGGCTAAGAGATGGCTTAGTATTGAACTAGCATGAGAATTCAAAAGTGATATATAGCCCTGGGAACGGTTGGTGATTTGACAACAGTCTCTCAGCTTTTTATATTTGGTAAGGATTTTTATGTTATTTTTTTACTTGTCAGCTGCTCAGAATCATAATCTGTAGTGAGATTTATATAATATAAATTTGACCAATAAATACAATAAATACATTTTTTAAAAAGCAGTGGTGAGTAAATATGCTTTTTCTTTGGAATAAATGCTTTCATGGGCAGGGTAAATGCCAAACTTTTTTTTTCATTCTGATTTCTTTTAATTAATTTGTAAGGTAACTGTAGGCCAGTGATGGCGAACCTTTTTCCGCTCAGGTGCAAAGGGGTGTGTGAGTGTGCAATAGCGTGCACATGGGTGCCCACACCCATAATTTAATGCCCTGTGCATGTGCACAACCCCCCTGTTGCCCCTCCGTGCATGCGCACAGGCCTTACTGAAGCATCCTGACTTTCAATAGGCCTGTTGTGTTGTTTCTCGCTCTCCTCAGGATTCAGGAAAGTCTGGCCCAATGGGCCAACTGGAAGTTCAGAAACATAATTTCCAATCTGGAGCTCTATTATTGGCTACTCTGGCCTTCAGGAAAGCCTTCCCAGCTGCAGAAGAAATGGGCCAAGATATGAGAGGCTTGGCTGCAACTGTCCAAAGTCGAATAAGTTCCTGAAGACCTCTGACAGTGAAAAGGAAGCTGAGGGTGAACACATAAGTTAACTTCCAGTTGGCCTGTTGAGACATTTTCTCCGTTGGGAGAGCAAATACAGCTGAAAAGAAGGCCAAAAATCAGTTGGGCAGTGCGCATATGCATGTTCGAGCTGACATAGGGCAATGCCTCTGTAGGCTACGTGCCCTCAGATATGGCTCCGTGTGCCACCTTTGGCCATAGATTCGCCATCCCTGCTGTAGGCATTCTTTAGCCCATTCATTGGTATCTTTTGCTCTTAAGCTTATAAACAAGTATTGCATGACAACTGCAAATGTATATTAAATCAATCTTTCCTCTCATCCTGAACCAATTAGTAAAAAATGGGGAATCATATTCTCAAAAACTGTGACCTACCTTAACATGATAGTGGGCATCAAGCAGGATGTTGGCTGGCTTAAGATCCAGATGAAGTAACGGTGGGGACATGCAGTGAAGAAAGTTCATGCCTACAGCTGTTTCATGGATGATTCGAAAGCGTAGCTCCCAAGGAAGCGGTTCAGAGGCCAGGAGCTTCTCCAAAGATCCCGTTTCCATGTATTCCATGACCAACCCTACAGGCTCTTTACAAATGCCGTAAACTGGAAGAATGTAACGAAATTTTGCCATTTCCATTTTCTTTGCTTCTTCCAATAGTTCCATACGCTCCCTAGACAGAAAAGGTGAAATACATGCTTTAGTTTACCAGTTGGGTACTTGGCTTTTAATAGCCTTGATATTTTGAATAAAATGTATTTTTTTTTTAGTTTAATGAAAATTTCATCTACAAAAACAGGGCTGTATTCATTCATACTATTATTCAAAGAGCAGAATATCAAGTTTGGTTGGTAATCCAAATCTGGCTGCAACCTAAATCTATAAATCCATTCATCAATAATACATTCTGCTGAAACATTTTGTCAGTATCTGTGCTTAGATTTGGAAGCAACTTGAAAAAGGGCAGAAGAGATTTAAGCAAACAAGAAAGTTCAATATCAATAATAAATAATAAATAGTTAAATCATAATTTGAAGACTACATTTTGGCTGTAAACCAAGCGATCATTTAAAATTAGGTGTACCAAAATTGGAGTTCAAAATCAGGGCCATCATTAAATAGTGGTGTCTACATTTCTACAGAGTCCAGATCTGTTAGTTCTATTCAGATATGGCTCTTAAGAACTACTGTATCTTAATTATTTACGCTCTGGATTTCAAGGACTTTTTTATTTCTACCTGACTTTTATTTCAAGGAGCACACAAAAGCCGAAATGGATATCCCATTTTATCCTTACTGCAACCCTATGGAATAACTTGGCCTGATGAAAGAATAATATTCAGTAAGGTTGACAAATAATTCACTGTATACAGTGGCTAGGAAAATCTCAGATTCAACCAATTAGCAGCAAAATTCTTGGAATGATGTCCATATTTTATAATTTGGAAATTATTTCAGAACCTCATTAAGGAAAAGCAAAAAGTAATACTGAATATACATCAATCTGTATTATAATTAATTGTGGAAAGTTAAGTAGAATCCATGTTATCCACAATCTTTTCTAATTTCATTATCTATGTTTTATCTTCTCTCCGCAATTTGCAAAATAAGAAACAGGAACGAAGTACTTTACAATGAAAACAATCCAATCATGGCTAACAGAATCTAGCTTCTCTTTTTCCTCATCTGTGGTGTCCCCATATTTGTTCTGACTGCTTTATCTGTTTCTTTAACAACTGTAATATTGATATATTTTCAATATCCACCCACTCCACCTCTTCAACTCTTATTTTCTGTTCTCCATTCCCATGTCAGACTAACAATCCCTTTTCTGGGGGGGGGGGATGATCTTGTTCTCATATATTTCACACCTGTATAGATAAATCTGCAACCTGTGAAAGCAGAACACACTGTCCCAGACCCTGTGCCTCCAGAGGGGACCCTCCATCCATTTGAGCCAGGGAATTGGGTTTGGATCTGGTCATCTACTAGAAAGTCGTCCCTGCAACCAGGGTGGAACCGACCTCCCCAAGCTTGACTAACCAGTCTTAGCACCAAGCCAAGTCCAACAACACCTCTTAGACAAAAGTGTGAACCCTGAGGTGGACCAGTGAAGACTAAAGACTCTCTTTGAAGTCTCAGAAGACAACTGGAAAGACTATTGGGGAGGATGGTTGGAAACTTATTGTAAGGCTTTCTTTCTTCATCATTTACGTTGTAATTAGCCACCCTGAGTCCTTGGAGAAGACGGCATATAAATCCAATAAATAAATAAGTAAGTTAATTAAATTCATGGAGGGATGGCATTTGGGAGTGGTTGGCACAGCAAGTCCTTGGACTTCTGTCTGGTGGGAGGGGAAATTGTCAAGGGTATTTATAGGAGTAGCTCCACACCTGCACCATTCAAAACCACAGAGGCTATTCCCTTCACTTACCTTGACATAAATGTTCCCCTAGGCTGGTTCTTGCTCTGTGGCACTAAGGCCTATGCATGGATATCTTCCTGTCAATTCTAATTGAAAGAGGGGGGTGTCATGTCCCCTCAGGTGATTAACAATCCATATGCCCTCACTGAAGAGGTAGCAGAAAAGAGATATCCAAAACCCAAGCTCTGATTTTGACTCACAAATAAAGTTGCCCAGTTGCCCAGTAAGACAGAATATGTTGCACTGGTGGTCTCATTAGTGGGAGTCCTAGGACTCGCTGTGTGCAATTTCAGAAATATTAATAGCTTGGTTTGCACAGTGCCTTAGTTTGACATCACAAGCCCTGGGTACACTAAACTAAGAGCTAAGGCAGGTTCAGGAAGTAACCCTTGAAAATGGGCAGCCTTACATTATCTACTAAGGCACAATCACGGCTGCAAAAAATTTTGGGACATGTGCTTGTTTCAACCTGCCTGAAAACTCACAGAATGTTACATCAAACATATAAAAATAATTGGCACAGAAAATTAGACTTTTAGGACATAATAATTTATTATTATCAAATAATAAAAGCACATAAAGCAAACCTCAAAATTACAAAATATTGTAAACTGTATAGAAATCATTGCATTCATCAAGCTAATTTGTCAACTGTCCCAGAACTGCATGTTGATTCAGTTCATCAATAAACCATTTTTCCTAAGCAGTCTCCATTTAATTCCCGGCTTGAAATTTTACCTGGTTTTTCCTTCAACACTAACATGTAACTCTGGAGCACTGGATAACACAATTAGCAACCAGCTATTTACTGTAAGTTACTGTATTTACTTTTCTGAAAGTAAGAACACAAAATAGGCTTGTATGAGCAACTTCAACTCCTGATAAGCACATCCATGTAGTATTCTTGAAAAGAATACAGAAGTGGTATCCCATTGCTTTTTCCAGAAGATTTTTGATTTCCCAATCTACCCTGCAGCACCTATAGTATAGTTCCTAATACACAAAACAAAATGAAGTAGAGAATTTGCTTTTCTTTTGGCACTGATACTAAAAAAAGTGTATTTTCTAGTAAACGGAAACCAAGTCAAAGGGATAAACATACAATGTAACAGCAAATCAATTTCATTTCACCCAGGCAGTATTATCTTTTATATCAAGGCAAAGATTCAAGGCAATTTCCTCTGATAAACTACTTAACTTAAAAAACTGCTTTGGTTCAATATTTGTTGAAGTGAAGCATTCCTTTCAAGATTTGTACTGCCCTGGTACAACAGCATAAAAACATCATAACTTCATCACCCTTTAGTTATAGCACTGAGCAAGCCAAATAATAAAGAAGAAAATAAGTGATAGGATCTTAAAAATAGACAAACAATAACAACAAAATTGGAGGGAATGGTCTATTAGGCCCCAGGAAAAAAATCGTGAAAAATAAGTGAAATCAGCATTAGTCATTCAAATTATGGCACACAATAATTAACTAACAAGTTCATGTTTCAAAGAAAAATATCTAGTAGAGTGCTACTGGTTTTTAGTGTTGATTAGTTATATCCTTCTTCATGACTTGATAAACAAGTTTTCTTGAGATTTAGACCCCCCCCCCTTTAAAAAAATTATTTGTGGCACCCCAGTTCTTTACAAAGTGTGAGAACAGATGGTAGGTTCTTTTTTTTAGTATTTACAGTGACTGAGGGGGTATTTTTGCCCTGAGGCAAATATCCTTTAAAAAGAGATGTCTTCAAAGAGAAACATTACAGTGCTTTGACATGATATGAAAGGAGGGAGTGTCCCTGAATAAACAGAGCAACAGTTCTTCTCTCTGAGCACATATAAATCATCAAGTTCCAGCTTAAGGATTCAAGATATCGATTTCTTTGATATTGAAATGAAGCTTAACTAAGGTGGTCAGACCAGTCACTGCCCTAAACTAACATAAAAATGAAGCAAGTCATCAAACTAAAGACCATGTTGTAAAATAAGTTATTGTAAGGTACAAACAAAGTTCAAAATGTTAAGGAAGCGGTGGATAAGATTACTTCAATCTTAACCTCAAAGTTCCCCAATCTGTTTTGTGCTCAGTCTTCCTTTTGGATATGCACCTTTCAATGGGTGCCATCATTACCATTTCTGGCTTATTCCCTTAAAACAGAAAACAATTAGGGAGTTTTCAAAGAATGGCAGGATCCCCCTAATGTAGCTGTGGGACTTGGTTAATGTTGGTTAGCAACACTAATCCTGGTAAAGACATTATGTTATACTGCAGAGTTACATTCAACCTTTAAAAAGTTGTATTGCTAATTTTCTTTCAGTAGGAAATTTGAAATTTCTGGTGACAATACTTGGAAAATCCCTCCCTTGATGTATATGCATTTGATAACTTTCTTCTAACATGGGTTTGACAGGACTCAATGCTTTCCCATGTAAACCACTGAGGAAGATCATCTATCAGTTCAAGATAAGGTATTACCAGTATGCTGACACTCACTTACATATTGCTACCATAGACTGGGCTGAAGATGCTATATAAATCGTGGAGTAGAGTAGAGTAGAATAGAATTTTATTAGCCAAGTGTGATTAGACACACAAGAAATATTATCTCAGTGTGTACATAAAAGATAAGTGCATCAAGAATCATAAGGTACAACACTTAATGATAGTCTGGAGACTGTATCTGGAGACTGGGAAGACTGGATGAAGTAAAAGAAGCCCAGACTAAATCCTACCAGACTAGACCTATTTGCTCCAGTCTATGCTATGACATCATTCCTGGTAGTTGTTCAGAGTGGGCTCTTGGTGCCCTTGAAGGAATTGGTCAATACTTCAGGATCCTCCCAGATTCTTGGCTTCTACTAAAACGTCAGGTAGAAGCTGTGGTCAAAGAGAGTTCATGCATCTTTGGCTAGTACATTAGTTACAATCCTACTGAGACCAATATTTGAGGGTCTGTCACAGAGAAAGTCAATCTTTTCTCCAAACTACCTAAGGGCAGGACAAGGAGTAATGAAGATTATTAATGAGATACCTAACTAGAATTAAGAAGAAATTTCCTGACAGTGAGAACAATTCAATGGAACAGCTTGCCTCCAGAAGCTGTGGGTGCTCCATTAGTGGAGGTTTTCAAGAAACTGAATGGCTATTAGAAGCTTGAGCAGAGAGTTGGATTAGAAAACGTCTAAAGTCTTTTCCAACCCCATTATCCTATGTTCTATGTTTTAAACTCACATTTTATTATCGTTCAGTTGAACAACTGTATAGCTCATGCAGAAGGTGAAAGACAGCTTAGTGGGAGAAGTACTCAGTTGGTGTAATTTTCTTTTAAATTTTACTTTGTTTATGAAATGTTTGCCTTTGCTGTCAATCTCACTGAAATGACTCTGAATTAAGGCAATAAACTGTGTGTGTGTGTGTGTGTGTGTGTGTGTGTGTGTGTGTGTGTGTGTTATATGTAATATAATCTCTGAACAAGCTATTAAAACATATTAAATTAAATGACAGACTCTGGATTAAATATCTATTTAATTAACCATTTAGTTAGATATTTATTTAAACAATTTTCATTGAAAGAAGTCAATTTAGCCAGGAATACCTCACCTTTATAGTAAAAAAACCAATGTTAAATAGAAAAATTATTGCCATTATTTATTATTTCTTTATTTGGCAGGAATGGACAGTTCTATAATTTCAAACAAAATGCTTTCTATTCTGTGCTTTAATTGCTATTCTATATTCTAATAATAAAAACAAATTCCTCTATACAATTATTTTAAGACACTAATTAAATCCAGGTTATTTTATTTGTTTAATAAGTGAAATCCCACAAAAAAGTAGAAAAACACAATTAAAAACTCAGATTCTCTGTATAACCACTTTCTGCTATAGTCAAAATTATAAATGTAGATATGATGAATTCTTAACGGGAAGGGAGAGAAAAGGAAGACTGTTTTCTGATTTAGAAAAACTTTTATTTTATACTCATTTCCCATTTGGAGGCTATTAAAAGAAATTATTTATGACAGATAATACAAATCCTCTGTCAATGTCAGTTATTAATTTAGTCAAGCCCAGAAGATTCTGTAATACCATACTGTATTGTATTAACTCAGTACAGACTCCAGGAAGTAATTAAGGACTTGTGTTGACTAATCTGAGCATTTATGATGGAGCAATTGTAATTAACTCATCTCAGATCATTAATAATCTAATCTTACTATCAAACAATTCAGATCTCAGTGGGCTACACATGAAAGAGCCCCACGCTATTCACTTTTCCCCTTTCAGCTACAAAATAAAGGGCTGATCTGTAATTTAAACTTTAGTACATTATAATAATCACCAGAACAAGATTCCTCTCAACCTGTTGTCACCGTTGACAGAGAGAGAGAGACTGATTTCTAATATAATGTTGTAGTTTAGTGATATAGCCAAAGGCTTTCTATAATACTTAACATGCTAAATATCTCTCATGAACACCAAAATATAGGTTAGCAAGCCATTAGTTAATTTCTTGTCAAACAGATTATTGTTTGGCAATCTTTTATTTCAAGAACATTCACTGTCTACTTGCGGGAATGTTATGTTGCAAACTTAGTTACACACGATTGGCTGTAATTTGTATGCAGGTACAGTAAGTCTGATTTACACATAGCACTGAATTACAATACAATGTGATCAAGTTTGGTTTAGCATGATATGCAATCCACCATTAAAAAGGGAAATACATTTTGTTTTTTACAAATCACTGCCAGCTAAATTAGAGAAGCAGCTAAATTATTTTTGTTAAGTACTCATTCATTTATATTTTACACCACATTACCACAAAAGGAAGAAGCTGACACTTTTATTTACCTCATACAAAATTTAAGGGGCGAGTACAAGTGCACTAGAGTGCCTTCTGTCCCCTGTCCTATTGCTCTCCTATATCTCCTATGCCTTTCTTCTATTCCTATATCTCTTCTTCTGTTCTTTCATTGATATGTTTTATTCCTATACCTTCTCTTCTATTCTTTCTTAGATATATTTTACTATGAGTATCTCCTCTATAACCTTCATCATGTATTTTACCATGTGTATACACACTAAAACCTTCATTGTGTATTGGACAAAATCAATCAATCAATCAATCAAATCAAACTATTCACTAAGTCATTAGACTGCTTAAAGTTTGTGCTTGTGGTTTGTACTCTTTTCTTGATTATGACTCAAACCAGAGAGATCAAAAGGAATAAAAATAAGACTGCATATAGCAGTGATGGTGAACTTTTTTCTTCTTGCATGCCAAAAATGAGTGTGTGCACACTAGTGGGCATACAACCCCCACCCAATGCGCCACAATGCACATGTGCACATCCCCGTGCATGCGTCCTCCTGTTAAGCCATTTTTCACCCTCAGATTTCCCTCAATGCTCTGGAGTGCGAAAAAAAGCCCAACAGGCAAACCAGAAGTTTGGAAAAATGGACTTCCGGTTTGCCCGTTGAGCCATTTTTCGCCCTCTGGAGGCTTCAGGCTTTCTGAAGCCTGGGGAGGGCGAAAATGGCCTTCCCCAAGGCCAAAGATCAGCTGGCCAGCACACGCATGCACACTGGAGCTGACACAGGGCAACACCTCATGTGCCCTCAGATATGGCACCATGTGCCGCCTGTGGCATTCGTGCCATAGGTTTACCATCATGGGTATATAGCATCCTCTAAGCCAAGGGTCTCCAACCTTGGTAACTGTAAGACTTGTGGACTTCAACTCCCAGAGTTCTTCAGCCAGAAATTTTGGGAGTTGAAGTCCACAAGTCTTAAAAGTTGCCAAGGTTGGAGACCCCTGCTCTAAGCTACCTGGTGAAATTGCTCTGGAGAAATGAATGCTTTTATAATGGACAAAAATCTGAGATGCACTCAGGTGAATGTACTTCTCCAAAATCACATCAATCTATTTTATTTAAATGTTCATGCTCATTTAGTAAATACTCATATTTACTAAACAAAACTATGTTGGTAGAAATACAAATAGCAAGATTAGCCTTTTGAAAATAGTCATAGTCATCACAGAGATAAAGACTCTGTAAAGGTTTATTTTCTGTTACCTGAAAACAGTCACCCTCTATTCTTCCCTGGATCTAATTCTTCATATTGCAGTGTGAATTTCTTTATTAAGTAAAATATTTAGATATCATGAAGGGTTTGAACCATCATGTAAAAGGTGTTAGAGCAGTCTATTTACTAGTAATTTAAGAAATGGCAACATCCTTTGAGTAAGGCAGAATAATATTAGGGTTAATATTTATGAAGAAACAAGGGTTATGGTTGAGTGCAAGGCAAAACGAAGTGGGTAGAGTTCTAGGGCATACACGGTTGAGCCTGAGATTTCCAGTTATTCTATGTTGGGATAAGCACATTTTTATTACCTTAACGGTAAATGCAAAAAAAAAAAGATTCAATTAAGACAGGGAACACATGTTCAAAGTTCAGAAGTTACAAAATGTCATTATATTTGAAGCATTCTGTTAATTATCTTCAGCAGCTTGGATAACAGTCAAGCCAAAGTTAATCTGTTGTTGATTCAATGACAGGTGAGATCAAAATTTCTGTTGCTAAGTGAGACATTTAAGTGAGTTTAGCTCCATTTTATGATTTTTCTTGCCCTAGTTGTTTAGTGAATCAGACCTCCTCATTGACTTTCCTTGTGAGGTGGTCGGAAAAGATTATCACATGACCCAAGGTTGCTGCAACCATCATAAATAGGAGTCAGTTGCCAGGCATTTGAATTTTAATCATGTGACCCTGAGGTTGCTGCAATGGTTCTAAGGGTGAAAATGGTCGCAAGTCACTTTTTTCATTGTAATTTTGAATTTTCACTAAACACACTATTGTAAGTCGAGGATTACTCTATAATAATCGTAACAGCCAAGCAAACATCCAAATCTTTCTGTTAAAAGAAGATTACTATGGTGAAGGTTTCACTGATTGTTAACTCAGCTACAATTTAGTTTATCTTCATTAAAAGGTAAATTCTTCTGTAACTAGGACTCAGCTACTATTGACCCATTTAACCATACTCCTGGGGCTTTTTTTTAAGAGCAAAATGGAAGTGATGTGCCGGTGCCTGGAGGCTGTTGGGGTCTGGATGGGTGTCAACAGACTCAAACTCAACCCTGATAAGACGGAGTGGCTGTGGGTTTTGCCTCCCAAGGACAATTCTATCTGTCCGTCCATCACCTGGGGGGGGGATTATTGACCCCCTCAGAGAGGGTCCGCAACTTGGGAGTCCTCCTCGACCCACAGCTCACATTAGAGAAACATCTTTCAGCTGTGGTGAGGGGGGCGTTTGCCCAGGTTCGCCTGGTGCACCAGTTGCGATCCTATTTGGACCGGGAGTCACTGCTCACAGTCAGTCATGCCCTCATCACCTTGAGGCTCGACTACTGCAATGCTCTCTACATGAGGCTACCTTTGAAAAGTGTTCGGAAACTTCAGATCGTGCAGAATGCAGCTGCGAGAGCAGTCATGGGCTTCCCCAAATATGCCCATGTTACACCAACACTCCACAGTCTGCATTGGTTGCCGATCAGTTTCCGGTCACAATTCAAAGTGTTGGTTATGACCTATAAAGCCCTTCATGGCACCGGACCAGATTATCTCAGGGACCGCCTTCTGCTGCACGAATCCCAGCGACCAGTTAGGTCCCACAGAGTGGGCCTTCTCCGGGTCCCGTCAACTAAACAATGTCGTTTGGCGGGACCCAGGGGAAGAGCCTTCTCTGTGGTGGCCCCGGCCCTTTGGAACCAACTCCCCCCAGAGATTAGAATTGCCCCCACCCTCCTTGCCTTTCATAAACTTCTTAAAACCCACCTCTGCCGTCAGGCATGGGGGAACTGAGATATTCTTTCCCCCTAGGCATTTACAATTTACGCATGGTATGTCTGTATGTATGTTTGGTTTTTATAATAAGGTTTTTTTTAGTTATTTTACTATTGAATTGGATTATTACATGCTGTTTTTATCATTGTTGTTAGCTGCCCCGAGTCTATGGAGGGGGCGGCATACAAGTCCAATCAATCAATCAATCAATCAATCAATAAGTGAGTGAATGAGTGATTGGCCCCTGCTTCTTCTGAAATGCTTTTTCAGCTTCATAACCTACCGTAATCTACAACTTCCAGGATTTTCTGGCTGTTTCCAAGGATGTATTGTACCTGTGTGTGTGTGTGTCAAAAAGGTTAACATGGTGGGTGCAACTGAAGCCCCTATCCCTTTTTACCGCACTGGACTCATACTCTAAAAAGATTAAGTCTTGGATTGTACCATTGTACACACCATCTTGACCTATCCTCAAGGAACACCCTGTCATCTTCTATCCAGAACTAATCTGAACTGACCCTGCTGACCTGCTCAAGTGCAACTAATGTCACCAGATGCTGCGCCCTGTAGCAGTTTTATAATGTTTAAAACACTCCTGCCAAGAAGCAAAATGCGTGGTGCTTTAAGAAACATATAAGGCAGCAATGCCTTATATATCAAGAAGCATGCAATCTATACTGCACTAAAGTATAAAGATTGGGGGGAAAGGGCATGGAAAGATGAAATGAAGGGCCATGAATAAAATTCAAAATAATTTTGCTTCATTGGAGGAGGATACAAACTGAATCAAAGATTTGGTGGGGAGGGAGAGCTCAGATAAGTGAATAAATGGTTCCAAAAAACTGATCTGAATAAAATTTTCTAATGTATGCAATACTAAAGGTAAAGGATTCCCTGTCCAGTGGTGTCCAATACTAAACACGAGATTGTATGAATGCAACACAACATCCTTGAGCAGCTCAAGAGAATAAAACAGGAATGAAGGAAAAGAAGTTCATTAGGAATTAAATATCACCTTCTCTTTACTGGTTGAAAATTTTAATGTTTTGCTTTAGATTTTATTTTCTCACTGCCCACTACAATTCCACTAGGTAATAAAAAGTCTGGGAGTTTACAACTGGGAGGGACAATAGCCACAATAATTACCTCCCAAAATGCTTTGCTGTATTACTCACTTATGGAAAACGTGTGCTTATCCAACAAGTAAAGAAGCCCAAACAGCCGTCTTGTTCCCTGGGTTGACACCTAAAATTCCAATTCACACACCGCACACTTTAAGCCAACTATTTTGGAATTAAACAGACAACTTTGAGATAAGTACAAATATTCTGATCCCAGACAATCCTTACAACTCAGCCTAAAAAACTAAGCCAAAGAACAGGCGCCAGAGACAAATATTAAGAATTCTTAAAAATACTAATTGCAGTAATATGATTCTCCTACCCTCCCTGATATTAGTCACCTCCAGATAAATTGCAAATTACCTCCAGCAATTTCATTGAAAGATGGAAGAAATATACTTTGAATTGTGTTGAGTTTCCCAGATTCCAAAGAACATACAAAGATAAAATTTGGTTCATAATCAAGCATTTTCTTAGTAAGCCATTCATTATTAATGGAATGATGGGGCTTGATTTTGGAATAAAAATCAAGGTTGGGAATGATGGGGCTTGATTTTGGAAGTCAGGAAATAGGGAAAGATTGGTGATTTATTCTCAATGTTTACTGATTACAAAACAAATCTATAGCATGTAGATGTGAACTCCCAATTGCATCAGATTAATGCCCACAGGAACTCTTAGAAGAGTTATATTTTACACACTGATTTTTCAATAGTAAACTTAGCAGAAAGAAACAGATTCAGGCTCTCCCGGAGATAGGAACAGAATCTATAGACACTTGCATTAAAATACTGTACTATCTATGGGAAATCAATTCATAAGATGTAGAACTTCCAATACTGTATATATTAAAAGTTGTTTTTAAAAATGTAGTTGGAGACCCTCCTTGGTTAGAATATTAGCCTTTCAAATTAATGTATTAATGCATTAATTAATTAGTGCAGTTAATATTTGGGTTTTTCCATTCCTAGTCCCCATAAATACAGAAACTGCTATTCTACCTCAATTCCAAGTCTTAAAAATGACATACAAGGTCTATGCAATAAATATTTCTCCAATATATCTAGTCTCGAAGCCTTGCTACAAGCCTCAAATAATATAAAGGTTTTTTTAATTGCAAGAGATCTAAGGTGAACTTCCTTTATATTATTTTTTTAAAAAATTGAATTTCAAAACAAGGCCATTTCCTGCTTCTGGGCTGTGTATTTTGACCTCTTCAGCTGCAGCAGGCACTGTTTGATTACTAGCACAAACCAACACATAATTGATCATGTGTTGGGAATGGATCTCAGCCAGGAAGATATGCTATTTAACTATAAAGTGACTGGTGATTCATAGTTATCCGAAATGGTTTAGTGCTCATAATCAACAGGCCAACCCAATAATTGGTAAGCAATGGGCAATACCAATTGAAATTGCCCTTATTTTTTTTCTGCATTAGATATTACACAGGACATTAGTGTCAAGCAACAAGTTTAACAACAATATTTATGAATGAGGTAGTATTCATCATGGTAGAGGTCTAGACATATTGTGGCAGATCTACATAAAGCTGTTCCGTTTTGCATAGTTGCCTCAACTCCAATTGCTGAAACAATCCATTCTGAGATGGAGATCAATGTGGAAAAGTGGGGTATCCTCTCCCTGGACAATATTAAGAAGGACTGCTTAACTTTCCTCATCTAATTCTTTGGAAACATTTTCTGGCCCTGGGCAAAAGACCGCTGAAGATCAACAGAGCAGCCAATCTGATGTGACATGGCAACTCTGATGCAATGATTTATTTATTGACTTATTCATTACTGAAACAGACTGTTCCATTTCAATCCAAAGATAGCTTAATTTCTGCAGCAAGATAATTTTAGAAAGAAAATACCCATTGTACCTTTTTGAAATACAAATGCTATTACAGAAACAACCACATTCCAAAAAGCTAGTTACCCTACACCAGTGTTTCCCGACCTTGGCAACTTGAAGATATTTGGACATCAACTCCCAGAATTCCCCAGCCAGCATTCGCTGGCTGGGGAATTCTGGGAGTTGAAGTCCAAATATCTTCAAGTTGCCAAGGTCAGGAAACAGTGCCCTACATGCCGAATTTTTATTTAGTGTCTAAATACCCCGATCTGTCTAGACAAAACTGTACTTTAACTACCTGTCAGCAAAAAAAAAACATACTTTAACTACCTTCAAAGAGTGAATTGTCTTTTCATGCCATCCTGCAATCTTTAGCATCCAAATATATACAAAAAAAGGCAGATGTTTGCCTTGAAATAGAGCACAGTACAAGATCTTGGTGCTATACCTGATTTCACACTTGCACACTGTTCACTTAAAGAAAACGTTCCGCCATCTTTCATTTAATGTGTCACGTGCTTTTGTTTTATATTTATTAAACAACATTTCTGACCACATTTAAAAGATTTCATGCACAAGATCAAAAACCTCATGAATAAGATTGATAATAAATTCATAACCGCCTTCTGCCGCACGAATCCCAGCGACCAGTTAGGTCCCACAGAGTGGGCCTTCTCCGGGTCCCGTCAACTAAACAATGTCGGTTGGCGGGGCCCAGGGGAAGAGCCTTCTCCGTGGCGGCCCCAACCCTCTGGAACCAACTCCCCCCAGAGATTAGAATAGCCCCCACCCTCCTTGCCTTTCGTAAGGGCATACAAATCCAATAAATAAATAAACAAGCAAGCAAGCAAGCAAACAAATAAACAAACAAATAAATAAATAACAATATTATACTCAATTGAGTGACCTTTTTTCTCTACAATTGTTTACAGGGTATTTTTTTAGCTTTTGAACTTCTACCAAAATGGTAGTGACCAATTGTTTTCTTACAAACCAAGTTTATAGCAATGGTGAAATATTATGTCACTCCAGAGTAATTTACGTGACCAACTATTATAGTTATAATTCCCACTATATTGCAAATCACTGAATAAAAAATGCTTAGAATATTAGTGAATTATAGAAATTACACCCAACATATACAAGAAATGATATGTAAGAGGAGACAAATGCATATATACACCGGTTAGATCCCACAGAGTCAGCCTTCTCCAGGTCAAATCAACTAGACAATGTTGCTTGACGGGGTCTAGGGGAAGAGCCTTCTCTGTGGGGGCTCCTGCCTTCTGGAATCAGCTCCCCCTGAAGATTCGTACTGCCCCCACCCTCCTCGCCTTCCGCAAAAGTCTTAAGACTCATTTATGCCGCCAGGCTTGGGGCGATTAGACTTTAGCCCCCTGGCCGATGAATGTTACGTATGTGGGTATGATTGGTCTTTTTAAATAATACTGGGTTTTATAGATATGTACATTTACTTTTTTAAATTAATTGTATTTAGACGATTATATTGTATTGTTCTTCTTTTTATGTGTTGTAAGCACCCTGAAATCTTCGGAGAAGGGTGGCATATAAAAACAAACAAACAAACAAATAAATGTTGGTCTTGACCTATAAAGCCCTTCATGGCATCGGACCAGGATATCTCAGGGACCGCCTTCTGCCGCACGAATCCCAGCGACCGGTTAGGTCCCACAGAGTTGGCCTTCTCTGGGTCCCATCGACTAAACAATGTTGTTTGGCAGGTCCCAGGGGAAGAGCCTTCTCTGTGGCGGCCCCGACCCTCTGGAACCAGCTCCCCCCAGAGATTAGAACTGCCCCCACCATCCTTGCCTTCAGCAAACTCCTTAAAACCCACCTTTGTCGTCAGGCATGTGGGAACTGAAATATCTTCCCCAGGCCTATACTGTTTATGTATGGTATGTTGTGTGCATGGGTTTTTAGCTTTCTAATTATTGAATTTGTATTATATATTGTTTTCTGTTACTGTTGTGAGCCGCCCCAAGTCTACCGAGAGGGGCGGCATACAAATTAAATAAACAAACAAACAAACAAACAAATAAATAAATGTGATCCACAATTTACAAAAGTTCATTTAATAACCGTTTGAAGTTACGAGTGTACCAAAAAAAGAGACTTATGACCAGCTTTCACATGAATGATTGTTACAGCATTCACGTGGTCATGTGATCATGTTTTGCCATCTTCTGACAAGCAAAGTCAATGGAGAAACCAGTTTCACTTAACAACCATGTTACTAATTTAATGACTGCAGTGATACACTTAACAACTGTGACAAGAAAGGTCATAAAATGGGGCAAGATTCACTGAACAACCATCTCACTTTGCAATAGAAATTTTGGGCTCAATTGCGTTCAAACATTGTGGACTATCAGTATATGGGCAATCTGTCTGCCATTATCTGTCTTTTTATAAATCTCCAGGAAGGTGTGGAGCTATTTGATCTGTTTTAGGAAATTATTTCTACATATAAAATGAACATTTTTTGCATATTCTTTTGCAAAGTATACAATTTAACTCTTTAAGCTATCTTAACGAGAATCAAATTATAGTTTCACTCAGCCCAACAGACAATTTAGATTACGTGGCTCAGCCACAAGAACCAGCAACAGATAGGCAGAAAAATGAGTGAAGGGCCTTTCAAAAGAGTCATTAATCAAATTCTACTAGGGCACTTTATAACTAGATTTGAGAATATCCACATTACTAAAATGTAGCTCCATGTTTACTACCTGATATTTTCATGTATATAAGAAAATATTAGTTATTTTAAAACATATGCCTTACAGACAAATTGATTCTACCTGAGCTTTTAACATTTACTATGTGGATAAATGGCATTACATTAAAAGTCTGAAAACTAAAATATCTAAGAAATATTCATATAAGATCAGTATGGCTAGCATAATCTATACATATCTTTTTCGCCACCTGCAGGCTGTGGAGGACATGGAGTATACAGTATTTGTAGAGTTTATTAAAGGTATGGTAACAGATACATCACATGCAAGATTGTCTATGTTAATAGTCACTATTTTATTCAGTAGACTTGGATCCAGAAAAGAGGCATGAAGCTATCAATCAGGTTAAATCTTTTTATAGCTACAAAGATGCCCTAAAACCGTGAGGGCAAACCTGTAGCACGCATATCTGAGGGCATGCAAGGCGTTGCCCCATGTCAGCTCCAGCGCGCATGTGCATGTTGGCCAGCTACTTTTTGGCCTTCTGGGGGGTGTGGGGAGGCCAGGTTTGCCCTCCACAGGCTTCAGGAAAGTTCAGGAATGTTTGGTCCATTGGGCCCATTTTTTTTGGTCATTCATGGGCTCCGGAAGCTTTCCTGAAGCCTGGGGAGGGCAAAAAAATGATCCAACGGGCCTACCGGAGGTCCGGGGGCTTCAGTGAGGCCTGCACATATGCACGAAGGAGCAGCATGGGGGGGGTTATGGATATATGCACAGGGGGAGAGCATTGCATTATGGTCATGGGCACACGCATGCACTATTTCCCGCACGCCCTTTTGGCACCGGAGCAAAAAAAGGTTCGCCCTCATTGCCCCAAGCGAATAAGCTGGCAGGGAGGGAGAACCTCAAATTATAAAGCAAAGTACATATAGATCCATAAAACAAAAGCCAAAACAGAATATAAAACCTGAGTTGGATCAACCCAATAATTATCCACCTAAGCACTCTGTTCCCACGATGCCCAATCAGATGCCAAGAAAAAGCCTGTAAGCAGAAAATAAGCACAGTGGCCATTCTCTGTTTATCTACCCCAGCAACTGCTTCCTATAACCTATTGATCAAGCAAAGGTTATAGGGACATTTACTGGTGATGCTTTAGGGCAGTGCTTCTTGCTAAGGAATTCTGGGAGTTGGAGTCTACATAGCTTAAAATTGACAGGTTTGAGAAACAGTTTTAGGGGATTCTTACTCTGATTGGGATGTAGTTTTTAATGTACCTATTTTGGTTTTTTTTCTATACAGTATAAATTATCCTGCCTAGAAATCTTATAGTTTTAAATAAATATGTTTCTAAGAGAAGAATATCCAAATTGATATAATTGCCCTTGGAGGTAAATGGATATGTTCCTACACAGCCAAATGATCTCTTATCTGTTCTAAATTTTCCCACAATACTTCATAGGGTGACTGGTTTCTACTTGATGAGTAAGGTGGTTTTATTCCATACCTGTATAGTTGTTATACATCAGATTCCCAAAATGACTTGGAACATAGGCAGATTTAACAGGATTTATTAAGGTGATTTTTTAATTATACTTTGGGGTTAAAATACCTTGAATTGGGCTCAAAAATAAAATTATGTAATATATTGCTTTAAGAAAAAAACCTATCCAGAAAAGTACAACTATTAGATAGTAGATAGTTTTCAAATATGTTAAATCATGGGTGCTTTCACCTACGGTGCCAAGTCAACAAGATGAAACAAGCAAATCATAGTATGGGTTCTTCTCAGGTGTTTAATATTACGACCTGTTTTGACATTAACCATAACATCTAATATTACATGTGTCTCTCTCCAAGGTCCTCTGGCTGAGCATACATCGCTCTATGATCCTTTTAACCAAAACATATGATCTAATACTCACTGCAATCTAGGGAACAAGTGACACCTTGTAAAGGATTAAAAAATACTCAATGCTTCTTTGTAAAAATATTTCCAGAACTACTGGTTGACAGCTTCCAAACGGCAGAGTAGAACACTTGCAGACAATGGAAGAGCACTATCCAAGATGGCACTGATTGTGTTTACACATCATACTATCCCAGTGTGATGGTCAATGAAAAGTCACTAAAGTTGACTTTATCATGCAGCATACCATAGAAACGTAGAAGATCGACGGCAGAAAAAGACCTCATGGTCCATCTAGTCTGCCTCTATACCATTTCCTGTATTTTATCTTAGGATGGATAATATGTTTATCTCAGGCATGTTTAAATTCAGTTACTGTGGATTTACCAACCACGTCTGCTGGAAGTTTGTTCCAAGCATCTACTACTCTTTCAGTCAAATAATATTTTCTCACATTGTTTCCTCCAACTAACCTCAGATTGTGCCCCCTTGTTCAACCATGTTGTCTAACTACAGTTAATAATTGACTAAGTTCACATAGTATATTAAGGTATGAATCATGGCTGTTACACTAGCTGGATTCAGATAAGTTAGGCCAAGCACAAGCAAACCACAAGAACACAATTCAGGATTAGCCGCCCTAATTTTCAGAAATTCAAGAGCAGCTTCTAGTCAAAGGCAACGAACGCAATCCTACCATCTACCCAACTTTGTATCAGAAAACCACGCAGGCCTCTCCCTTTTCCTCTTCGCACGCCACCACCCTCTCGCTTTTGCGGAATAACTAGTCCTTTCCACGTAATTCCGAAGCACCCTCCCGCCTCTCCCGAAGGAAGAGCAGGGCAAGGAGAGCGCAGGCAGCGACTCGCCGATCGCTTCCAGCGTGCCAGGCAGTTCTGAACTCGCTCTGCTTGCCCGGCCTCTTTTTTTTTCCCCCCTAAATCGGGCGCATTACAAAGGAGCCATGAGCGCAAAATCTAGAGGCGAATTCGCCTCAGTGTATAAACGCGTCCTTTGTAATCCGACGTCAAACGGCACCGTCTAATGAAAATAATCGTTTGGCACTCTGGGAGCGACGTCCAGAGGCACAAGAACCGCGCCGAGTAATGTGGGAGTTGCAACATAATAAAGAAAATATTTTTTAAAAAGGAACCGTGGGAAGCAATCTCGCGCGCCTTGATACAACCAAACGCGGCCATTGACATGGGGGGGGGGGGGGGGAGGTTTACTAGCGAGGTCGGCCCATGAATGTAGGGATGGCTGCAATTATTTTAAATTGAAATGTTTTTATACTGATCCATGATTATTTTTGTTGTCAGCCGCCCTGAGTCCCTAGGGAGTTGGGTGGCAGATAGGTAGGTAGGTAGATGATAAATGAGATAGATGGCTGGCTGGCTGGCTGGCTGGCTGGAGATAGATGATAGATAGATAGATAGATAGATAGATAGATAGATAGATAGATAGATAGATAGATAGATAGATAGATAGATAGATAGATAGATAGATAGATAGATAGATGAGACAGAGAGAGAGATAAATAGATGATGAATGAGATGGATGGATGGATGGATAGATGGCAGCAGACAGACATACAGACGGGTAATATAGACAAACAGATGGATGCGATAGATAGATAGATAAACATGAAGTGGAATTACGGAACTTTAAATCGAGCGGAGACGCGCCTTCCCGAGCTCCCGCGTCCCGTTTCTTTCTCCCCGCCTTTCTCCACGGCCTCTTGGCAAGCCAACGCGAACCTTTCGTTAGCTCACCTGGGAACACCCGCCCTTCCAACTAAATCCGGCCGGCTGCTCAGCAGAGCTTCCCTAACCCACCGCTCCAAAAAATCGTTGTTTTTTAACTCGCTTTTAGGAACAAATTAACTCGCTAATGTGTCAAGAAAAAAAAACCCCAAACCCGCGCAGATCAGCAAAGGAAAAGCCAGGCGTTAAGATTCATCGCAAGCAGGTTTCAAAGCGTAGATTCCGAATTCTTGCAAGTAGAAGGTTAAACAAGCAAGCCAGCCAAAGTGGGCTGCTAAGGTGGGGCGGTGACGTGTGCTCGCCCTCGTAGCTCTAAGTGTTAGCTGAGTCCGGCGCAATTCTGCTACTGCACCTGGGCATGGAGCGAAATCGCGTGCGGACACGCAGGGGCGCCTGTGGCGCCCCTGCGTGTCAGCACGCGATTTCGCTCCCTGCTCAGGTGCAGTAGCAGAATTGCGCCGGATTCCGCCAGCCCTCAGAGCCGAGCAACCGTCCCCGTCCCCACTTAGCAGCCCACCTCTGAGTAACTCGCCTCCCCTCCTTCGCAAAGCGGGCACTTACTTCTCGTCCACGTGCAGGCTGGGCGAGCACTTGATAGCCAGACAGGTTTTCCACTGGACGTGGCGGGCTTTGTAAACCTGCCCGAAGCCCCCGGAGCCGATTTTCTCCCAGCTCACGAACTCGCCGGCGTCGAAGGTCTTGAGCAGCCCCATGGCCCACGGGGAGCCGGCCTCCGTTTCCATGAGGAGGGGGACCTCGGAGCGCTCCCCAGCGGGACTTGCGCGCTCGCTCTCCTCAGGCAACCCGACCCGCCGCCCGCCTGGCTTTCTCGCCTACTGTCTCTTTTCGCCAGGTGACTCAAGGTGTTACTCACGCGCCCGGCCTGACGTCACTTCCGGGCTCCGCGGGCTCCTCGCCGCTTAGGTGTGGGGCGGAATCCGAGGGTTGAAGGGGCCCGTTGGAACTAGACGGCTGTTGCGCAATCGCCGGCTGGAGTTTTTTCCACGGAAACGCGGGGGCGCCGGGGTTACGGTTACCTTTTGGCAACTTTTAGAGAAAAATGGCTTAAAGTTTTTTTTTCTTTTTTTATCAAAAGAAAAAAAAAGAAAGAAAGTGGCGTGAAAGTGAATGAAGGTAGAATCTTTTTCAATTAAATCTTGGTTTCCGATGTAAAAAAGATCACTTTTTAAATTCTCATTTAACAGATTAATAAGAGTTGGAAAGACCCTGGTAAGTTTTCTAGTCCACCACCACCCATCCTAGTTAGTTAGTTAGTTAGTTAGTTAGTTAGTTAGTTAGTTAGTTAGTTAGTTACTTACTTACTTACTTACTTACTTACTTACTTACTTACTTAATTACTTAATTACTTAATTAATTACTTACATACTGTATTAATTAATTAGATTTGTAATTAATTATATTTGTATGCTGCCCCTCTCCGAAGACTCGGAGCAGCTCACAACAGCAAAGCACAGTACAAATCCAGTTATTAAAAAGAACAGTTAAAAACTCTTAATATAAAAAACAGTCATACACCCCAAACAATCCATACATAAAGCGAAACGGCCAGGGGGAATCAATTTCCCATGCCTGACGACAGAGGTGGGTTTTTAAGAGTTTGCGAAAGGCAAGGATGATGGGGGAAGTCCTAATCTCCGGAGGGAGTTGATTCCAGAGGGTCAGGGCCGCCATAGAGAAGGCTCTTCCCCTGGGTCCCGCCAGATGACATTGTTTTGTCGACGGGACCCGGAGAAGGTCAACTCTGTGGGACCTAATCAGTCGCTGGGATTTGGGTGGCAGAAGGCAGTCCTGCATGTATTCTGGTCTGATGCCATGAAAGGATTTATAGGTCATAACCAACACTTTGAATTGTGACCGGAAACTGATCAGCAACCAATGCTGACTGCAGAGTGTTGATGTGACATGGGAATATCTGAGAAAGCCCATGATTGCTCTTGCAGCTGCATTCTGCACGATTTTCAAACACTCTTCAAAGGTAGCCCCATGTAGAGAGCATTACAGTAGTCAAACCTCGAGGTGATGAGGGCATAAGTGACTGTGAGCAGTGAGTCCCGGTCCAAGTAGGGCCGCAACTGGTGCACCAGGCAAACTTGGGCAAACGCCCCCCTCGCCACAGCTGAAAGGTGGTTCTCTAACGTAAGCTGTGGATCAAGGAGGATGCCCAAGTTGCAGAACCTCTCTGAGGGAGTCAATAATTTCACACACACCCAGGGTTATGGACGTACAGATGGAATTGTCCCTGGGAGGCAAAACCCACAGCCACTTCATCTTATCAGGGTTTGCAAAGTTTGAGTCTGTTGACACCCACCCAGACCCCAACAGCCTCCAGGCACCGGCACATCACTTCCACTGCTTTGTTGACTGGACATGGGGTGGAGATGTACAGCTGGGTATTATTGGCGTACTGATGATACCTCACCCCATGCCCCTGCATGATCTCACCCAGCAGTTTCATGTAGATATTGAATAGCAGGGGGGAGAGGACCGACCCCTGAGGCACCCCATAAGGGAGTAACCTAGAAGTCGACCTCTGACCCCACTAACACCAACTGTGACCGACCCGAGAGGTAGGAGGAGAGCCACTGAAGAACAGTGCCTCCCACTCCCAACCCCTCCAGCCGGCGCAGAAGGATACCATTGTCGATGGTATTGAAAGCCGCTGAGAGGTCAAGAAGCACCAGGACAGAGGACAAACCCCTGTCCTGGGCCCGCCAGAGATCACCCATCAATGCGACCAAAGCAGTTTCCATGCTGTAGCCGGGCCTGAAACCCAACTGTTGAGGGCCTAGATAATCGGCATCTTCCAAGGACCACTGGAGCTGGAGCACCACCACCTTCTCATCAACCTTCCCCATAAAGGGAAGGTTGGAGACTGGGTGATAGTTGTTGAGAATGGCTGGGTCCAGGGAGGGCTTCTTGAGGAGGGGGCGCACGAGTGCCTCCTTGTAAGGAGCTGGAAAGGACCTCCCCCCTCAAGGAAGTGTTGACAATTTCCTGGACCCAGCTCCGTGTCACCTCTCTGCTGGCCGAAACCAGCCAAGAGGGACACGGATCCAGTAAACAGGTGGCGGAACTCATAGCTGGCCTGCACGCAAAGCCAGATCTTCGGTGGCTTATGGAAAGCCACTAGGGTGGGAGCAATATGGAATTGGAGGGGGGGGAGTTGATTCCATAGAGAACTTACTTCCTTACTTACTTATTATTAGAGGGAACATTGGCTGGCTGGTGTGCATGCCCGCACCAGAAATCAGAAGATCAGCTTCCCTGCATGCGCATGCACGTCAGCGAGTTGCTCTTCCAGTTTCCGATGCTCCCGCAAGTATGAAGACCATCTGACGGGTCCATATGTGCACTTCAGAACTCGGAAGAGCAACTGGTGATGGCTGGTGTGCATAGGTCCACCATCATTGTTATAGGTTCTCCTGCTTGTGTCCCTTCCAGTTCTATTCTGAATCTGAGAGATATTACGTTATTGATGGGGCCATGGTGGGTCATGTAGTTAGGACACTGAGTCAAAAGACTATTGAGAGGTTGAGAGCTTGACAGTTCAAAACCGGAGAGCAAATCCATTTAATTTGCCCTCGCTCCCGCCCACCTAGCAGGTCAAAAGCATGCAAATGCAAGTAGATAAATAGGTATCACTTCAGTTGGAAAATAATAGCGACATGAAAAGAGCCCCAATGGGTGTCCCCTGGGGGAATGGTGTGACACTGACTAATGCTTTCTTATTTCACCCTCCCATTGAATCCATATTTTCCTTCCTCTGCTTCCACGCAGCAGCTGATATCCCAGGGTGATAAATGGCTCTGCTTTCATCTTCTTCAGAGGACTTTTCCCTCTTTCCTTCTCCTTAGCTGATTCTGCCCCTACTGATATCCACACATGCTGTCAGAAAGCAAACTTACTCAATGATACCACGATCAATATATTTTGATCTGAATCAGAATAAAAAGATTTTCAAAATAAAAGATTGTAAGCATGCAGATTGGGAACAGACTATTCAGACTCATGTAGACATGGAACTTTTAATGCCCAGAACATTGTGCATACCCTTATGTTTATCTTATATTCATGCATTGGATTTATCCTTTGTCAGTGAAGAATTTGCATTTATTTCTATTAAATTTTATCTTGTTTTATTCCATTTCTCCATCAAGATCATCCTTAAATTTATATCCATTTTGTGTTGTATTTAACAATGATTTATGACAGAATGAATCGGCTGAATTCATACATCCCATTAATTTTTAAACCATGATTTATAAAACCCTAATCTCAGTTCATATAAGATAAAATATTTAACTGATAAATTGTTCCCTGGGGGAAAATTAACTTTCTAGATTTTTTAAAAATTGCACTATTTAAAATATTTCAAAAAGAAGTATTCAATGAAGATAAATGGAGAAAAATATAATTAAATCATTTATACAAGTAACATTTGGTTTACTTCTATACCAATTTATCCTTGGAAGCCACTCTTACTGCATCTATATTATGCACTAATTCAAATTTTGCTTTTCTTCCTTAAACTTTTCATTTCCGTCTTCTGGATAAGACCTTACTTCTTGTTGTTAGTCACAAAGCCGTGAGTCCTTTCTTTTCATGATTAGGTGGTCAAAGTAATTGAGTCATCCCTAAAACAGCAAGGTCAATACCACAGTGGTGATTGGTAGTCAGACAGTGAATTCTGCTTAGGAGAATGTTGGCTGGGGAATTCTGGGAGTTGAAGTCCAAATATCTTCAAGTTGCCAAGGTTGGGAAACACTGCTCTAGACAAGGAGAGACTGGGGGATAGTCCATCTGCACTCTAGCCAGCTGCTGCTCATAAGGAGATTGTGGGAATTTTGGTTTTTTGTACTCAAGTTGGGAGTTAAAGGATTCCAATCATGCTGGTGACTGAAAACCAGTCTGTAATGAACATGAGATTTGCAAAACTCTCACCTTATTCATCACTCTCTGACACAATCAATTTAAAGTTGGAGAGATCTTCCAATCAACAGGATGAGGGAGGGGGAATCACTTAGTGAGTCAAACTTCCCTCTAGATGAAAAAAGTGAAAGGGAATTTTTTTCAAGAATTTTAAATTACTGTATAGCCAGAGGTTTAACAAGGGCTTGATGAAGTATTTAAAGGACAATAATTTTCAAAAATTATTTTGGATGAAAGTGCTTTAGAAATATTATCACTAAAAATGCAAATAGATCTGATTTTTGTGGGAGTGCTGTTTAAAGATATTAAAAGAATGCAGACAATTGAAGAATTTTATAAAACAAGAAGATAAAAGAAGTATAAAATAGACCATATGAAGGTAACTATGGAGTGTGAAATTGACTAAAAACTAACTTGATATATAAAGGCCAAATGGGGGGGGGAAACAGTACGGAGGGGGTTTTCTGTCATTTACTTTTCCCTTGCAATTGAAATATGTTTACTTTTGGATAATAATATTACAATATCAGGAAAGTGGCAAAAATAGGAGATCATTAGATCATTAGAGCAACTTACAGAAATGGAAATTATCCCAGAAATTGTTTGAAGAATTGGACAAGAAAGTATCTAAGTCAATGCTAATCCAGCAGTTTTTGAAGAGAAAATGGAATAAAGAATTGTAAAGAGGAAAGAGGGAATGAAAAAAGGTAAGAATCTGTAGGACAATTGGCTAATGATAAGGTAGACATTTTGGAAAAGATGAAAAAAATTATAAGCAGAGATGAAAAATTAGCACTATTTGGCACGGAATTTGGCACTGGAATTGAGAAAGCAGCAGAAGTGAATTACATCTTTACTTTTATGCATGTTACCTCCTCTTCATCATGTTGAAGATGATACTCATTGATAATGTTTATATCATATAACTACCTTTTTTTAAAAAAATCTTTTATTTATTCGATTGTTTTATGCTGCCCTTCTCCTTAGACTCAGGGCGGCTTACAACATGTTAGCAATAGCATTTTTTAACAGAGCCAGCATATTGCCCCCACAATCCGGGTCCTCATTTTATCCACCTCGGAAGGATGGAAGGCTGAGTCAACCTTGAGCCAGTGATGAGATTTGAACCACTGACCTACAGATCTACAGTCAGCTTTAGTGGCCTGCAGTACTGCAATCTACTTGCTGCGCCACCTCGGTTATGTTACCTCTGTATATCGAGGTTGATCATGAGAAATCTGAGATTCTGATAATTTGAATAAACTTCCATCTTTCAGAATGTGTCCTTGTCCATTACAGAACCACAAACATACTACTCCAGTTGGGTAGCTATCCACTGTTGTAGTTGCTATATTAGCATTTGCCAGGTTAAAATTAGCATTAACTTGGTTAAAATGAGATCAATACAATGGAATACCATGCTTCTTTATATACATCTCTGTTTATGCGATTTCAATCAATCTGAAAGATGGCACTTCTCATCCTTTTATGTCAGAAACAAGGGAAAATGTTTTAATGATAACGATGTTATTCTTACAGTTTTCCCAAAATTAAGATCCACCAAAATAAGCTCTAGCTCATTTTGGTACCTGGATTTCAACTGATACCTGGATTTCAACTCCCAGAATTCCCCAGCCAGCATTTGCTGGCTGGGGAATTCTGGGAGTTGAAGTCCAAATATCTTCAAGTTGCCAAGGTTGCGAAACACTGCTCTAGCCTGATTTTTTGAGTTGGGCCTAATATAAGCCCTACCCCCAAAATAAGCCCAGGGGATAGGCATGGTCACCATGGGGGCCAACAATGTCTAGCAGTAGCCACAGCTCACTCGCTCCTTGGTGCAGAGCAGATAAGTCCAAGTGAGGGAGCAGAGGCAGGGGGCGTGGGGGAGGCAATCCGGATATGCTACATGGCTGCCTGGCTCACAGGAGGCTTGCGGGAGGCTTGCACAATGACACCAGCAGCAGGTGGAGACAGAGGCACATGAGGAGGGGGAGGCACCTGCCTATCTGCTCCATCCCACCATCTGCTTGTCCGCAGCCGATGCATTTTTCGCCCAGACAGAAAAATGAGGGAGACTCAAAACTTAATTGCTCCGTTTCAAAGTGTCCCATTTGCAAGCAGATGAAGCTTCATCTCCCTCTGGGTGAAAAGTGTGCAGCGGAGGCAGGCACAGGCACAGGCACTGGGGGAGGGGAGGCAGGCGAGCCCAATGCATGTAGCTTCTTTTTAAAGTATCCCATTTGCAAGCAGACAAAACTTTGAGTCTCTGTCAATTTCTCCGTCCCGGCGAAAAGTGAGTCTGCCATGGAAAGTCTTGTAGGCCATTGAGGGGCAAGCAGCAGGGGTGGGCAGCAGGCACGATGGGGTGGAACACAGTTCCACTGGCGGAAATGAAGCTGCATGCGCTGGCGGCAGTCACTTCCTGGATTACCGGTCTCAGATCAACTCTCCTTTTTTTTCCTGCAGCAGCATCTACGCTCCTCGCTTTTTTCTTCTTTCCTCCTTCCTGGTCTCGGACGAGCTTCCTTCTCTTCTTCCCAGCTCCCCTCCAGCCTCACGCAGCCACCACCTTCCTTCCAGGAAGGAAGAAAGAGGAAAAAAGCAAGGAGCACGCAGCAGCAGCAGGAAAAAAAGGAGAGCCCAGCCGCACTGAGCCACGCCAAAGCGATCTGGCTGTGGTCTTTTTTCCCTCGTGAAGCCTTCAATCTGCCTGCAGCTGAGATGAAAAGGCATCATGTGGCAATAATAACCTTGTAACTCACTCTCAGCTTTACAATATTGTTAAATTCCCCCCTCCGGTCCTCCTCCTCAGAAAGCGGCAGAGAGACCAGCACTGGCAGGAGTTGTGGGGGGGCCTTTTCCTCCCCCCTCTTTTCTGAACAGCTGATTGGCACCTGTTTACTAGCTACCCAGCCTGAGATGGGGGGCAATCCAGGAAAGAGAGCACAGGAAATGCAAGGCAAATTGTTACCCCAGTAAGCAATACTGGCGAGGACTTAACCGTTCTCTTGAATGATGATGATCATTCAAGCCACTCCCACCTGGTAACATGGCCAACAAGCCACTCCTACCCAGTCACGTGACCATCAAGCCATATCCACAGAGTAAGCCATACCCACAGTGTGGCAGTAAAAAATTTGGCTGCCCATTACTGGCAAGCAGATAGTGGGAAGGACCAGGCGGGTGGCCACAAAGTAAGACACCCACAAAAATAAGCCCTACTGCTTATCTTGGGACCAAAAAGAAAATAAGACTGGGTCTTATTTTTAAGGAAACATGGTATTACTGTAACAGGAAATACAAAAAAACAATACAAATACAATATACAAAAACACCTGAGGCATAGGACATCAATGGAAAAAATTACACAAAAAAGGAACTACAGTGTTCCCTCACTTTTCGCGGGGGATGCGTTTCGAGACCGCCCGCGAAAGTTGAATTTCCGTGAAGTAGAGATGCGGAAGTAAATACACTATTTTTGGCTATGAACAGTATCACAAGCCTTCCCTTAACACTTTAAACCCCTAAATTGCAATTTTCCATTCCCTTAGCAACCATTCAGATTATTACTCACCATGTTTATTTATTAAAGTTTATTAAAAAAAATATTTATTAAAGGCAGATGAAAGATTGGCGATGACATATGACATCATCAGGTGGGAAAAAACATGGTATAGGGAAAAAAACCCGCAAAGTATTTTTTAATTAATATTTTTTAAAAACCGTGGTATAGACTTTCCGCGAAGTTCGAACCCGCGAAAATCAAGGGAACACTGTACTATGAAAATGATGGCTGAGCAATGTGGAGCCTGCCTGTTGACTACAAAACTATCACTCAAAAATATCCTGATGAAAGGCCAAAGGATCAGAAGATAGAATAGTATTGAGAACGTTTCTGGCTGCTTTATCCCATATCCCTGCTCCATGCCTGTAACTTGGAGTTAGTCTAAGACTCTGATGATGAACCTATGGCATATGTGCCCAAAGTGTCATGCAAAGCCATGTCCTTGCCTATTTGTCTTCCAGGTTTCTGGCACGCATGCGCATGTGACTATCAGCTGTCCTTTGCACGTGTGGCAGTGCCGAAAACTGGTGTGCAATTATTGTTGGGTGTGCATACATGTGCACCAGAATCCAGACGTTCAGCTTTTCTGGAGTGCGTTCCCTTCACGCATGCCCCTAATACACTTCCTCATGTTATGGTGACTCCCAAACATAAGTCTAGCACCAATTATCCCAACAGAGCTTTAAGCTGATTGGCAGGAAGTTCAGAGGGACACCCCCACTGTAAACACCTGAATGGTCGAATTGTAAAAATATGTTCCAAGGTGCCAGAATAGAAGTTTTAGTTCCTAACACCATGGGAAATTTGTCTTTTCCCATGAAATGGTCATTCGACCCCCAAAGGGGTCCCGACACCCAGGTTGAGAATCACTGCTCTATCAAAATATTAAATTGCCAAATTGTCCACAGGTCATTTCTTTCCTTCTACTTTTAAGGAGACCAAAGATACGTTTTGAATGAACCGTGCAATGTTAGGCAATATCAGCAAATACCAGAGTTTATTCTTAATTTTGTTTTTTAATTAACTGATATATGGCTTCTTTGTAAGAAACAAAATTTTATAATAAACAAGGGGTATTTGCAAATGATATAAAAGTATCAGAAAATCAGATAGTATAAGAAAATCCACAGAGAATTTTCAAAATATTTGGTTTGTTTGGGCTCATGTACAATATCTTATTGTCTGTAGAAGCATGTACATACGGTATATTTATAATCTGTCAAAGATAAATTCACTGTGTTATTAATGCCAAGCTGTGTGTTCTTTTGTTTCACCTAAAAGTCTGTCTGATCCAGGAAGTAAGAAAACATAGTTCTGTATCTCACAATTGTCTTAAGGTGAACTGCTATGTGTTTCAACATGTTTATGATGATTACAAGCCCTCTCAAAACTGCAGAACAGGAAAGAGGAGACAAATGGCTTTTGTACTTAAAACAAAAGGCAAGGAAGACCAGCTGTTCCCTGAAGGCTACTGGTTCTTATGGGGCTTTGATAATTACAAGATGCCAAGAATATAGAGATAGAAAATTGAGGGGGGAGGGGGCTCTTCAAACCCAGCTACAGTGCTGAATGCTAGCTTTCAGAATACAAGCTGTAGGAAAGGATTATTTGGATTAGTTACACAGATGGACCTTCTGCCAACCTAGCAGTTCGAAAGCATGTAAACATGCAAGTAGAAAAATAGGGATCACCTTTGGTGGGAAGGTAACAGCATTCCATGCCCCTTTGCTGTTTAGTCATGCTGACCACATGACCATGGAGATATCCTCGGATAGCGCTGGCTCTTCAGCTTTGAAGCAGAGATGAGCACCACCCGCTAGAGTTGGGAACAACTAGCACATATGTGTGAGGGGAACTTTTACCTTTACATAGATGGAAAAGTACAGAGCCCATAAAATCAGGTCAGAATTTTCTTGTTGTCTGAAGACCAAACTAGATTTAATGCTCAACTCAGGCTAGACACATTGTTAGGGATTAAAACACTGCCCCCATAGAAAAGTACCAAGTAGAGCAAGAATCCCACAACGTTTTTAAAGTGAAGGGCCACACTTGGTTTTGGAAAATTCTATAGGTGTCAATCTAAACAGCAGTGAGTGAAGCCCAGAATTAAATCTAAATTTGATTTTATTTCAATTACCTTTAAAAATGAACTGTATAGTTTATATTATTAGTTGGTTGTTAAGTATTGAACTTCTGCATTCCCATTTATATCATGCTAATAGCCACGTCTAAGATTTTTAGCAATACAAATCTAATAAATAAATAAACAAATTGATTGTAGTCCTTGGGCTTCTGGTTGGTAACCTCTAAACCAGAGCTGGGATTCAGCAGGTTCTGACCAGTTCTGGAGAACCGGTAACAGAAATTTTGGGTAGTTTGGAAAACTGGTAAATGCCACCTCTGACTAGCCCTGCCTTCATCTATTCTCTGCCTCCCGAGTCCCAGCTGATCAGGAGGAAATGGGGATTTTGCAGTAACCTTCTCTCAGAATGGGCTGGGAATGGAGATTTTACAGTATCCTTTTATAGTTTCTTTCCCCTGCCACACCCAACAAGCCACACCATGCCAACCAAGCCACGCCCACAGAACCAGTAGTAACACTTTTTTGAATCCTAGCCCTAACCCTAACCCTGCTATGTTCACCAAGTCATGGCCACATAACCAGTAGTTTAAAAAATTTTTGAAACCCACCACTGACTTGGAGGATAGTATAAACCACACTAATGGTTGTGATATGAAACATGTCATGAGGAACATGTTTCCCTGTACCATCTAGGTATTGAAAACTGCATGTTTCTGTTCTATTCCTATTTCCTATTTCTCTGCACTCCAGCAGCTATACTGAAGGATTCCTCCCAAAAAAAATTTTTAATCTCCAGTCCTGTCCATTATCCATGTGATGCTACTGGAGTCAGTTATTAGGAGTTTGAGGGTTTAGCATCATCGGCCTTATGCAAATTAGCTTTATTTCTGCAGAATATATCCGGAACCACCTTCTACCGCACGAATCCCAGCGGCCGATAAGGTCCCACAGAGTTGGCCTTCTCTGGGTCCCATCGACCAAACAATGTTGTTTGGCGGGCCCCAGGGGAAGAGCCTTCTCTGTGGCGGCCCCGGCACTCTAGAACCAACTCTCCCCAGAGATTAGAATGGCCCCCACCCTCCTTGTCTTTCGCAAATTACTTAAGACCCACCTTTGTTGCCAGGCATGGATGAGTTACGGTAAGTTATCCTTTCCCCCTAGGCTATTACAAGTTATGCATGGTATGTTTGTGTGTATGTTTGGTTTTTTATAATAAGGGTTTTTTAGTTGTTTTTATTAATTGGATTGTTCATGTTGTTTTACCACTGTTGTTAGCCACCCCGAGTCTGCGGAGAGGGGCGGCATACAAATCCAATTAATAATAATAATAATAATAATAATAATAATAATAATAATAATAACAACAACAACAACAACTTCTGTATCAGGAAAGAATGTGCATGTCTAAAAACAATGAAATGGATAAATCCTGACAAGCAGAGGCTTTGTTGGGAATGTGGTATATGTTATGTACTTTCATTGTTCCTGAATTCATTTCTGTAATGTTGTTAGTTGCGAAGTTGCGAAGTCGTGACCAACCCAACGTGATCCCATGAATAACGTTCCTCCAGGCCTTCCTGTCCTCTACTATTCCCCAGAGTCCACCTCATTCTCTGTCATCCCTTTCTTCTTTTGTCCTCAATCATTTCCAGCGTTTGGCTCTTCTTCACTGAGTCCTTCCTTCTCATTAGGTGGCCAAAGTATTGCTGTAATAGGAGCCTTAATAGCCTCTGTGATTACCTATAGCAGTGATGGCGAACCTTTTTTTCCTCAGGTGCCAAAAGAGTGTGCGCTATTGTGCATGTGCGAGTGCCCACACCTATAATCCAATGCCTGGAGAGGGCAGAAACAGTTTTCCCCATCCCCCAGAGGCACTCTGGAGGCCAAAAACGGCCTGTTTCCCAACTTCTGAGGGGCCCATTAGGCTCGTGTTTCACCCTCCCCAGGCTCCAAAGGCTTCCCTGGAGCCAGGGGAGTGTAAAAATGTCCTCCCCATCCCACTCAGAAGCTCTCTGGAAGCCAAAAACGCCCTCCCAGAGCCTCTGTGCAAGGCAAAAATCAGCTGGCCGACACACACATGAATATTGTAGCTGAACTAGGGCAACAGCTCGTGTGCCAGCAGATATGGCTCCATGTGCCACTTGTGGCACCCGTGCCATAGGTTCACCATCATTGACCTATAGTAATAATAATAATAATAATAATAATAATAATAATAATAATAATAATAATAATAATGTATTATTATTATTATTATTACTATAATAATTAGTAATTATTACTAATTATTAGTAATATTACTATTACTACTACTAATAATAATAATAAGTATTATTATTATTATTATTATTATTATTATTATTATTATTATTATTTATTAGATTTGTATGCCGCCCCTCTCCGAAGACTCGGGGCGGCTCACAACAGTAATAAAAACAATATAGTAGTGGAACAAATCTAATATTAAAAAACATATAAAACCCTATCATTATTTTTTAAAAATCCAAACAGCACATTCATACCAAACATAAAACAAAGTATAAAAATGCCTGGGGGAAAGGTGGTCTCAACTTCCCCATGCCTGGTGGTATAAGTGAGTCTTAAGTAGTTTACGAAAGACAGGGAGGGTGGGGGCAGTTCTAATCTCCGGGGGGAGTTGGTTCCAGAGGGCTGGGGCCGCCACAGAGAAGGCTCTTCCCCTGGGACCCGCCAAACGACATTGTTTAGTCGACGGGAGCCGGAGAAGTCCAACTCTGTGGGACCTTATCGGTCGCTGGGATTTGCGCGGTAGTAGGCGGTTCCGGAGGTATCCTGACCAACACTTTGAATTGTGACCGGAAACTGATCGGCAGCCAATGCAATGCAATGCAAGCAAAATAATAATAATAATAATAATAATAATAATAATAATAATAATAATAATAATAATAATAATAATTTATTAGATTTGTATGCCGCCCCTCTCCTCAGACTCGTGACAAAATACCTCCTCTTGTATCCTTTAATATCTGAGAAAGACCAATCAATTCATTTATATGTTTCCCCTGTAAGAATTTTTTTTAAATCAAATCTGTTAATATATTATTCTTATTAACAATGATATGATAGCTGCTTGAAGATATGCTCACATAGGAAGGTATTAAATTTAATGGGAAAATAAATTGTATCTCCTGCTGTTAGATGAGCTAATAATATTAGCATAGCTATTGTGTCAGATATACAGGCAAACATTTCTGAAATCTTTTGATATAACTTTGTTAGCCAACTATGAATACAACTCTTGGTGGAAAGTCTTAACTAAGAAGACTAAATAATTCAATTTACTATGGTACCGATTTCAAATTCTTGTTCCTTCTTTCAGTTTGTTAGGTTTTGTATCTTGCCTTTCCTTTGGGAGCTCAAGGTAGCATGCAAAAAACACTGTTGTTCAGTTTTTCCCATAATAACAACTTCATGAGATTTATTATCCTTCCAGTATTTTCTGAATATTATCATTTTTTATTTCAGGTTTATTCACAGAAATTGTAACAATGATCTAAAACCCATATGTTTGTATTTCAGACTTTTGGAAACAAACTATCTCTTTGAAGTTCTGACCCTATGATAACCAAATCTTAATTGTTCAAATCAAAGTATTGTTCTAGTAGAAATTGACAATTAAAGCATAAATAAGTGTTAGCAGATCAGTGTTGAAAATGATCCCACCTTATCTCTAATCCCTTTTACTTTAAGATTCTATTTTCAAAAGAACAGATAAGGAACAAAGGAAGAAGATAATAAATGGCCTTGGACAAGATTCCATCTTTCAGCTAGCATTTGAATATTGATCTCTGAAGGTCTAAAATGCTAGCAAATGATAAGAGAATTAAGGTTTTACTTCAGTGGTTCCCAAAGTGAGCCCCAAGCCCCAGAAGGAGGCAATTTTTAAAGGGGGCAATTGGAACCTTGTTCAAACCAAGTTAATGGCCTTTTAGACTTCCTCCACATAAATAGGAGTTCACTTTATGAATAGTAAGAATTATAAGTCATAGGGATGTATAAGGTTTTTAGAGATGCTTAGGTGGGGCATGGCCAAAAAAAGGTTGGGAACCACTCTTTTACTTTTTCCTGCCTTTAACTTTTTGGGACAGGCAGGAATTAAGCATAAGGTAAGTTTTTCCCATTATCTCTCAGCAAAGAAAACAATATATTTCTGCTTTGCTATTAACCAAAGGGCTAGTTACTTAAATATCTCAAGTATTGTTAGAAAAGATGAAATATATTACAAATTTTCAAATGAATAGTACAGTACTTACATTCTTGAAAATGGTTGGCAACACATTTTAAAAAGTCATGTGTACTATCTAAATCCATAGTATTTGAAGAAGCACGGCTTCCCATGTTATTGTTCTAGAAGTATGAAATTTTCAATGGCTATCTTCACATGCTGAGATGTTGCATGGAATTATTTAGTACCAGGCCTCATCAGTATGGAATAACTTCACCTAGTTTCAGCTCAATTACCTGAATTACCATTTTATGTTGAATATCTCAATTACCTTCTTTCTCCTCAGTTTTGGTCACCATAATACAAAAAAGATGCTGTGGCCCTAGGAAGTGTGCAGAGAAGAGCAATAAAGATGAAAAGGGACCTGGAGGCTACATCAAACAATGAAGGGCCAGGGCAGTGATGGCGAACCTATGGCACGGTTGCCACAGGTGGCATACAGAGCCATATTTGCTGGCACATGAGCCGTTGCCCTAGCTCAGCTCCAGCGGCCAGTTGATTTTTGGCTTGCACAGAGGTCTGGCAGTGCCTTCTTGGCTGCCAGACAGCCTCTGGGAGGATGGGGGAGGGTTTTTTTACCCTCCCCTGGCTCCAGGGAAGCCTTTGGAGCTGGGGAGAGTGAAATACGAGCCTACTGGGCCCACCAGAAGTTGGGGAAAAGGCTGTTTCTGGCCTCTGGGGGGCAAGGAAAGCTGTTTTTGCCCTCCCCAGGCATTGAATTATGGGTATGGGCACTCACACATGCGCGATAGCATGCACACATGCTCTTTCGGCACCCAAGGAAAAAAAGGTTTGCCATCACTGGGCTAGGGCATGGGGCCGAATGAGACCCCCAAAACTATTAATCTGGCCCACACAGGACCATGACACTGCTCCCCCCCCCCATATCACCCCACCCACTCTTCAGCCGAGCACAGAAGTTATGTTCGCAATCCCTGTGGGCTGGAACTGAAAGGTAAGGCCAATAATTTTGCAGAATGTTGCTGGAGTCGGGGGGAGGTAAAAATGGGATGTACAGACATCACAGGAAGCAAAAAATGGGCAGAAGCTCCCTGTTTTTGACCTCTCCCAGAAAATAGATCAAGATGGATGGATGGATAGAGACCGAAAGAGAGACACAGAGAGAAGATAGACACAGAGATTTCTCAGTCTCCATGGGGCTAAGAAGACTTGTTGCAAAACTGAGTTTCCTAACGTGGTCCACTAGACACCTAAGCAACTGAAAAAAAATGATATAGTAAAAAGAAGCCAACCAAAAGACCAACATGCAAACAAAAGCAAATCAGGAGCAAAACAAATTAAAGTTTAATTTGTGGCATTGTTTAATGGACTGTTAAATTGGCCATACCCACCTGGTAACATGACTTAGCCATCCCCACCCAGTCACATGTCCACCTAGCCACGTCCACCCACCCGGTCCCGCCCCCCAGCAGTCTGAGGTGCTAAATACTTTGATCAGTAACTGAGGTAACTCCATGGTTGCCTTCAACATATCATTTAATAACCTTCGTAAACAACAACTCAATGAACACTTATCTGACTAGAGCCTGTGGACGCCATTTGACAGCTCCCTTTTATAGTTGGCTCTCAAAACGGCTCGGCCAATCACTGGCTATCATTGTTCCTGCTCCTTGAACAGCCCCTAGTGGCCTTCTGGTACATTACATGAGAGACATGAATTGGCTCCCTGTTTAAAAAGTTTAAGGACTCCTGGGCTAGGGGAACTAGGTATGTTTAGCCTAATAAACAGGAGGCTTAGAGACACATGATAGCAGTATTAAATACTTGAAGGGCGGAGAGGAAGAGGGTGTCTTTATGTTCCATAGCAACTGAAGGCAGGACAAAAGCAATGGGTGGAACCTCATCAGAGGGAGAGTCAACATGTAAATAAGGAGGAATTTCCTGGCAGTGAGAACAGTTTCCCTCCATGAAGTGTGGGTGCTCCATTACTGGAGGTTTTCAAAGAAAGGTTGGACAACTATTTGTTCAGGATTGTATGAAGGTCACCCACATTTTTTTTCTCAGCCCACAGTAATGGTACAAGTGCAAAACTTTAGATATACAGTAATACCTCGTCTTACGAACTTAATTGGTTCTGGAAGGTGGTTCGTAAGGTGAAAAGTTCGTAAGACAAAACAATGTTTCCCATAGGAAACAGTGTAAAAGTGATTAATGCGTGTGGGGGGGGGGAAATCGCAAAATGGCACTCCGCTGGGCGCCGTCGCCCAGCTGTCACGTTTTAAAACAGCCGGGGGGCTTCTCGGCGTTCTCCCGAACCTGAACCTGAACCCGAATTTTTCGGGTTCGGGAGGCCGCCTTGAAGCGCTGCCACCCGGCTGTCACCTTCTGAAACAGCCGGGGGGCTTCTCGGCGTTCTCCTGAATGCTGAACCCGGAAGTTCGGCAAAAGTTCGGGTTCAGGTTTGGGTTCTGGAGGCCGCCGAGAAGCACCTGGCTGTTTCAGAAGGTTACAGCCGGGCACCGCCGCCCGACGGAGTGCCGTTTTTGTAATCAGCAGCAGTGTTTTCAGCCGATCTGGAGGCTGAAATGGAGGTGGGGAATCCCAATAGAAAATTCCATGGGCGGAGCTTTGATGTCACAAAGACGTCCTTCCTGGAGGCCGAAAACGCTGCTGCCGATCGCAAAAACCGCACTCCACCAGGTGGCGCCACCTGGCTGTAACCTTCTGAAACAGCCGAGCGCTTCTCGGCGGCCTCCAGAACCTGAACCCGAACTTTTGCCGAACTTCTGGGTTCAGCGTTCGTGAGAATGCTGAGAAGCCCCTCGGCTGTTTCAGAAGGTGACAGCCGGGCGGCAGTGCTTCTCGGTGGCCTCCCGAACCCGAAAAGTTCGGGTTCGGGTTTGGGTTTGGGAGAATGCCGAGAAGCGCCCCAGCCATAGTTCCCTCTAAGCTGAGCAGTGAGCAATCGCTCACTTAAAAATCATCATCAACTCAGAGTTTTCCAAACCTGCCCAGAAGCTGAGAGGGAAAGAGTGAGAGGGAAGGAGAGAGAGAGGAAGAGAGAGAAACAGATAGAAAAAAGAGAGGAAGGAAAAGAGAAAGAAAAAGAATGGAAGTAAGGAAGAGAGAAAGAAAATCAAAATCTAGTTTGAAACTAGCTCAACTATTTAAGTGGCATTTTGATATTGATAGAGTTGCCCTATTATGAGCTCACTGTTATAGACACACAGTACAGTATTTTATTTTGAAATTCTCTGAGGCAAAACAGGGTGGGTTTTTTGTTTGTTTGTTTGTTTGTTTATTCATTTATTATTTCTGTGCCGCCCAGTCCCGAAGGGACTGCCGCTCAGACACTATACTTTTCCGCCCACCCCAGAAAAAAATAGAGGGAACACTGGCCCCAGCTGTTTTAAAAGGTGGCAGCTAGGCGGCGGCGCCCAGCGGAGCACCATTTTGCGATCTGCGGTGGGTTCATAAGCCAGAAAAAGTTTGTAACAAGAGGCAAAAAATTTCCGAACCCCGGGTTCGTATCTCGAGATGTTCGTATCACAAGGGGTTTGTATCACGAGGTACCACTGTACATTATTTGAATTGTCAGGCATGTGTGTGTAAATTTTGCATTTCTTCAGACAGATAGCTTAACTGCAGCAGTGTTTTGAAATGGCATCTGTAAGTAATATACGTTACAAACAGTGTGTCGTCATTGAATTTCTCACTGCGGAGAAAAAAACTGTTGGGAACATTCACAAACATTTGTGTACAATTTATGGAGAATCTGCTGTCGACAGAAGTACGGTTAGTCGCTGGGCACAGAGGGTGGGGCCATTAGAAGTGATTTGCACAGTGCAGGAATGGCTTTGTGGCCAGAACAAAGAGTGGTACCGACAGGACATACACGCCCTTGTGTCTCGCTGGAGGAAGGCTAGAGAATGGGATGGAGATTACATGGAGAAATAGGGAGTGTAGAAGAAACATCATTCTTTCTGGTGTGCAAGTTTCATTGTGTTCCATAAATAATTGTTGAAGAAAAAAATTACTTTCTGGGAAACCCTCGTATAAGTATTCCTGCCTTGGGCAGAAGGGTTGGACTAGAAGACCTCCAAGGTCCCTTCCATTTTTAGTATACTAAGCAA